>NW_027124036.1:9094-24724 GCF_001457755.1 Trypanosoma equiperdum
GCGGGGCTGTAAGGCAACCGAAGTGCGGCTGGCAGACGCAGGACAAGCAGAAATAAGGAAGAGGAATCTTGCAGAGGACGGGGAGCGACGAAGGGTCGTCACACTTCAGGGACTTTGACAAAAAAAAAATCGTTGAGGAAATGCATCACTACCCGAAACAACAACCAGTAACGATTCCTCCGCCGAGGAGGCCCGCACTTCGATCAAGTTAAGATAATTTAACAACATCAACTTCCCCTCCCCTGGACAAAGGACATTGAATCACTACCATATTCCCTCCCCTCCCTCTATTGCAATTCTTCTGATCCCCCATTCAGTCGCCCCACGTGACATTTAACACTTTTCCACATCCTAAACACGCTGACACCCTTAACAGCAAACAGGCATTATGATTTGGAGTGGACTACTACTTAACGAGGCACCGGGTGGAGTCGCATTTATTTTGCGTGCGCGCAGCCGTTATGGAACTGCCGTCTGCCCGCTTGTTTTAGAGATGTATCCAGAAAAGGGAAATGGGCGAAGGAAACTAAAGGTGGCGATGCGCTTTTGCGTTTACGAGGGTACATGTGTGTGCGTTTGGTGGGGGGAAACTTTGAGAGCGACACACCAAAAATAGAGAAGAAGAGTTCCGAGAACGAAAGCATGACAGGAAATGACCCAAGAAAGGGAAATGAGCGAGGAAACCCACAGCAGTACCAGCGCGGCGCAGAAACCAAAGGGAGCGCCTACAAGCACTTATGTTGTTGTTGCTTTTTTTTTTTAGGGAGGGGAAGATTCGGGCGACGTTGACTTGGCGATTGCACTTCCCTTGACTCCGGATCTCGAAACACATTGGCTACTTTTTAATACATATATATGCATATATATATATATACACTTTTGCTTACATCCCTTGCGTGTTTGCCGCTTACTAACAGATATTTACCAGCTCCATAACCCCCTATCCATGAGGGTTAGCGGGCTTCCATCCGTCCCAATGTCAGTGTGTTGAGCCCGCGGATTCATTCACGGAGCAGAAAACAAACGGCGTATGGCCATTGGAAACCCTTTAGGGCAGCCACCCTTCGTTCCCTTCTCTCCAAAAAGGATGGCACATACTGCGATCCCAATTGTGTCCAAACCGCTTTCACACGTATGATCGGTACCTCCCCTTTTTTCTTTTTGATGCGTCATGGCTTTTCCTTTTCTATCGGCAAATTTACCGAGATGAGACGAAAAGAAAAGAGTAGAATGCAAGAAGAGTACCAGAAACGCCGGTAACGTTGCGTCAGTGAGTGAGTGAGACCTAAAAGGGAATGACGGCGGCGTGGGCCACATTTGGTGGAATGTGCGCGATTGCGAATGGGGTGTGGCCGCTTTGCTTCCTTCTGCCCACAAACGGTTCCCACTGCCTGTGTATGCACGTACGGACAGTTGGGGCGTCCTCGCCATTCAAATTTACGTGGTTGAGCAGAAACTATTAGGTTTATCAAACAAATAGCGTGGAAGGAGTCCCTCCGTCACTTCACACATTTCTTACTTTCCTACCCTTCCAGTGCCTCCGCCCCATCAGATCGTCTTGCTTCATTGGCTGTTATTAATGACAATCACAGAGATAAGCCAAATACATGCCGAGTCTATGAAACGCTACCGTTGGGGATGCTTGCCGTGATGATCCCACAACTCGTCCGAAATGGCATGTCACGCCATACCACTTCACCCTTATCGTTTGTGCGCAGTTCTGCTGCCACCTCCTCGAAGTGTTTGGCGAGTTTCTTTTTCAGTACGGGCTCGTATGGACCCTCATGACCTTCAAACAAAATGCGCTCACCAACCGGCGTCCCCTCAGGTACGTCCAGCAACACAACTGACCGCGAGCCCTCATCATTGCATGAGGCGCAGAGGACCATTCCCTCCGATGGTATACCACCAATCTTCCGTGGCTCAAGGTTGGCGATGACGAGCACAAGGCGGTTGAGAAAATCTTCTTGCTTGACGTATTCCTGCAAACCGCTGAGGATGGTGCGGCATTTTCCCCCCTCCTCTCCCAAGTCGATCTCCTCAATGTAAAGTTTTTGACTCTCGGGATGCGGGCGGACGCTATTCACCCTGCCGACAACAAAACGACACTTTGACATACTAGTGGCACCCGTTTCAGCAGCCGCAGTGGCAGTCGCCTTCCCTCGCTTTTGCGCCACGGCTTTCTCGCTGCTTCCTGTTGCCGCTGCTCGTGTGCCTTTGGTTGCCACAATCTCAGCGAGCCACCGCTCCACGTATTGAATGGAGCGGCTGAGGAAAGGACCTTCCATTCAGTTAATAATAACAAAAAAAACAATAAGACGACTACCGCCCCTACTTCAAAATTCTGCTGCAATAACTATCCCAGAGAGGCGCCGCGCGCGGTTGTTGGGGCGAAGCTCAAGCTGTCACACCAATTTTTCAAGAGAGGTGGCGTGCAGTGATGCCGGGAAAAGAGGGTGAAGGTGACAGAATAAAAAGAGAAGGAGGATTGCGAAGTTTGAGAAACGTGCATCAGTCATATGCCCTGTGATGCAGGCTGGAGCGGACGCTGGGGAAGCGGATAAAGAGCAAACTTTTTGGTAATATGAACCGCAATAAAAGGGAGAAAGGGTCCTCCTCAAGGTGGCGTCTTTTTTCTTTTCGTCCTATCCGTATGCTGGAAGGGAGGGCGCACATAAGCAGCGTCCTCACCCACTCAGTCAGTGGCCCGTTCAGGTTTCAGAGACTCTTGTTTCTCAATAAGTGCATCCACGTCTTTCAGGTGTATTTGCGCCGGAACGTACAACAGCGGCCAGCTCCGAAGATGTTTTGTGTCATAATATTTTTCCATTAACTGCAGTACAACTGCGGGCGTGATGGCGTCGCCCATCTCTGCTGCTCTTGCCGGTGCATGCGTTGGAAACCAATGCCTCACGCGCTCCGTAAAGGTGAGAGCGCTGTAGTGTTTGAAGGGTCCATGAGGTGGACATGCGGAAATGTGGCGGAAGAAAAGTGCCATCAACTCGCTATCGGACTCAATCAGCGCCACTGCGGAATCCACAGTTGATTTGCGTTGTTGTTGTTGCCGCTGAGGGGTGCCATCAGTGCCCAACGGCATCTTCTCAATTAAGAGGGAGAAAATTCAGAAATATATAAAAATAAAAAATGAAAATATATGATTAAAATAAAGATGGGGAGAAGAAGAAAATGGAGAAGAGGAAGGAAAAAAATTTTAGACAATAACGTAGTGATAAGGGTAAAAAATGGACAAGGTTTGCTCTAAAAGAGTCGGGAGCCCGCAAAAAAGGCGCACAAAAGAGTATGTCTGCGATCGGTTACTACTATCAATTATTACCTTAAGGAACAAACGTTGTCATCATCCCTCGACCCTACGGAAGGTCTGCACCCGCTTTTGGACATTTGACTACGCCAGAGCGACTGCGGTTCCAACGTTGGCCCAGCGTGAGGAGCGACTGAGGCACAAGCGACACATCGGATGGTGCACTCCCCTTTTTTTTCTTCTCTACTCTTTCTTTCTGACACAGCAGAGCAGTTCCGTCCATACACTGCAGAGAATAATCATGGGAATGAGAAAACCACAAGGGGTACCTCTTCTTTCCGCAACCACGCGCAACGTTCGCTCGCTGAGCCACATGAACTGTTCCGAAAGCATGTTCACTGGTTCATTTATTGGCTCCACCTCGTCCCAATGACACCGCTGCTACATCTCTCTTTTAGTCGAACCTTGTAAATACACATACAAGGGCAGGGGAATATTCCAGTCGCACCGCTATATGTCTTACGTATGCATTTAATGTGTATGTCCCCTACAGGAAGATGCATTAGTTGTGCGGCAGATGCACTCGCACACAGCTGGGTGGTCCATACAACACTTCACAGTGTTTTTCGAAGCTCGTCGTCATAATGGACACCACATGTGACATAATAAGTTTGGAGTACATGGGGTTCTTGAAAGCGAAGCTCACGAGGAAGCGCACCTCCACTTTACGAGGGGAATCTGGAACCTCGTGAAACTCCCATACACATTTCAGATTCCTGAGGGCTGCGGGGCGCTTCTTGTGTTCATCCTCCGTGAGCATCGCCTCTACTCGCTTGTGCGGATCGAGCAGCACCCGCGAGGTGTATTTCTCCCTGAAAAAAGAAAACCCTACAGTTAACGTCGCCAACATTTCCAACGTAGCAGGTGCTACACCATTGCCATTGTCATTGCCACTGACATTAGCGTTGCCATTAGCCGTCTCAGACGCTGTTTCTGTAGTGCCCAGTGGGCCCACTTGATGCACGGTGGAATCTAAACACCACGGCAAGAAAACGCTATACTGCGACACATCAGCCACAACATTGTAAAGTTCACTGGGAGACCAGCCTAACATACAGTGCTCTACGTATTTCTGGAGACCACCTTCCTCATTTACTGCTGAAGAACCACCGCTCAACGCAGCCGGTGCGTTCAAGGTATCGGCGACAATAGAGGCGGCAAACAGTGCCGGTGTGGCTACACGCTTAATTATGTTGTCGGGTGAAAGGAACCTTGGCAAATGATGCACCTTCTCCGCAGCACAGTTGTCACCGCTTCTGCTCGTACCGTTTGTGCTACTGCCGTTAAATTTAGTGCATGGCTCTCCCGTGGCCTGGGCGCTACGTGTAGCCTTAGCTGTCGCTGACTCCAACGTAGCAGCACCGCTTGATGATGTCGCATTCTTCACATATGTTTGATGTTTCGTGGAGGGTGACGCAAAAGCGGCGCTGCCCTTCTCATTGCTGGAGGGTGCAAAGAAAGGTTTCGCGTCCGCTGTCGGTGCAGGTTTAGGAAGCGGTATTATTGGAGGCGAAAGAAACGACAGTCGTCGAGAAACAAATCGCATAGCTCCACACCAGTGCAGATATATATATATGTGTGTGTGTGTGTGTGCGCGCGCGTGTACGATTGTTATCTTGCGTGTATTCGCACGCGTATACCGCCTCCTCAACGCCCTCTTTTTCTTTTGTTTCTTCCAGTCCCTGGTGTCGGTGTTATACGATACTTTCTTACCTCCTTATCTTCTTTCCGCAACCTTTCCCCCGTCCTTCTACAAAGACAGATGCACCACGTTTCCGCAGGACCGAGCACTCTGTGTGTGCGTGTATGTGGCAAAAAGGGAAAAGAGGAAGTAATCTGACGCCTTCCTCCACTTCCCCTTCTGTCCAACGAGTGCCGGTATTGGTGCGCACCACTTTAAAATTACATGCATGCGTGTTTGTGAGCAGCGCAAACGAAAGGCGGAAGGGGAAAATAAAAACAAGAAGAAACAATAACTTCGTAGCCCAACGCAAAAACCAAAGGTGTGACCTGCAACAGGATAAGTGGGATTTCACATGGTATTACAATTATGTGTTCAGCATTGCAACACTGCTTTTGTATTGCAGAGCAGCAGCCGCTCCCCCGCTTCCACAACTCATGCACCTGGGTGACGAAAACAAAAAAAAACACACCGGCACCGAAAGCCGTGGTAAGAGTAGCACCAAAAGGTCACATACAGTAAGGTAACGAAACAACAAGGCTAATCTCCCTCAGGAACAAAGATACAATTGCAAAACAAGAGAAACAACCAGAAGTGTTACGGCAAACTTTACATGGGATATTAAGAAAAAAACAAAAAAGGGAGAGAAACCCCGCGAAGTGACTGCGCCACAAGACGGAAACAGTGGTGGCTGTAGAGGAAGGGAGGGGGTGAAACAAGGGAAAATATTTCACTCTCATACGCACGTTTAAAGAAAAGGTGCGGAAAATGATAGAGGAAAAAAGATAACAAAAGATGGAGAAGCGAATGCCAAACAGTGAGTTAAAAGGGTCAAAATTTCCTTTGCCCATCACTTTTTTTTTCAAAAAAAAAAAGAAGGAAATTTATTCACCAACTTCTTTCATTCTTCGTCCACATTCATCAGGTGGGACAACACGTGTAAAAGTTAGGCAAATAGGAAATGTTTAGTAGGCACCTATATGCGCGTAAGGCAGGCAGGTGACAAGAACCAATCATTCACTAATATTGCTTTTCCTCTTCTTTTTTCTCTCACTCTTTTCCCACCTTCTCTTGACATATGCCCCCACGAGGAGGAATATTTGGTCCCAACACCCTTCGCCACATAATATTCCGCTCTCTTTTCCTTCGTTTCCCTTCCCTTCCCTCGCCCCTACCGTTCCATTCCATTTCCTGCTGCACTTGTGCCATTTAAATATACATTTCCCGATACAACCTAACAGTTCAAGAAGGAAGACAGGACGAAAAACTAAAAAAAAGACTACAAAAAGAAGAATAGGAGAGTTTTGAGGTCCACATCGCGAAGCATAATTATGTACAACGACTGTTGGGGTACCAGCAGGTTCGCCCACAACATAAACTATCTTATTATGCTTTTTATCATATTTCCCTCCGTGATTATGACTGTGTGCCCTCACCCCTCAGCTTGTATATGTGATCAAGGATCAGCCGGCCAGCAGCATACGCAGGGGAGGGGGTTCCGAACGGCTCTGTTTAATCAAAAAGAAAAAGAGCTCATTACGTGACAAATCCGAGTTGAGGGGGCCAGAAGACACAATCACACGCACACAGACGGGGAAAAAAAAACAAGGATCATAAATAATAAATGATGACATTGGATGAAGTAAACCTTTTGATTGTTATCTACAGCGTGGTGTTTTAAGGGGTTACATATAAGATTGTGCTTGCATTTAACACCACAATCGCAAGATCTACTATGCCAATGCACACATGCACGCGACTGCCCTGTGCATCCACAAATGCGCTAATTGCACTGGAGGGCGACCCACTCAAAGCCCACTCCAACACCAACCCGCAGAAGTACAACACACGCGAGCCAATCACTCCCCTCTCCTGCTTCTGCACTACCCTCCCTAGTTGCTCCACGTATTGTTTCAAATGAAACACTACATCCCCCCCCCTACATTCTGATAGGGTTGCAAAAATGCGTTATATCATTCCTAAATATATAAATACATCATCAACACCCATACGCGCATGTGCAGAAGAAAAGGGGAAGCATGCCACGGAGGGATGAGCGAACATTCAGTTTTCCAACTGCACTCCCTATCATCTTTCACTAATAGGTGCACTTACCTTAGGACACTATTGCCGGCACCTGCCAATTATGTTGCTGAGTTCTCTTCACTGAAGACGGCGTCTGCCCGCGGGAGGAGCAACTTCGTGCATACGCGGCACGCTCCCTCAATTTCTGCCGCAATTCCTGCTCGTGTAGTCGATGCTCTGCTTCCTTCCACTGACTGGCCATTCTAATAGCCGCGGCGCTTTCTCGCTTCTCGTCCAACATCCGCTGAACCGCCTCTTCCTTTTGCTTCTTCTCAAGTGCATGCTCCTCCCTCAACAAGGTATAGGCCTGCCACCTCTCTTTATCCAATTGCTGCTTCCGTTCCTGTAGCATACCCTTTTCCCCTCGAAGGTTCTCCGCACGGTCGCAATTGCCGCGAAGCGCCTCATCGCGTCTAGCTTTGCTGCGCTCACCGCGAACCACGTCCGCAGCTGCACGGGCTCCCTCAAGTCGTTGCTGCTGCAATTCCGCGAGAAACTGACGACGAAACACCCCGTCATTGGTACTCTGGCGTGCAGTTGCAATAGAGCGCTGGGTGCCGTCAAACTGCTGTTTGTCGCTGTCGCCTGTTGGGGCGCTAGGGGGTCTGATCATCGGTGTAAAGCCCCCATCGTTGTCACGGTAGTCGCTGGGGCTTTTCGTTAAGACACGGCAACGCAACTGGTCTAGGTACTGCCGTCTAATTTTATCTTCTTCATTCTTAAACTCTTGGATAAACTCACGCCACGTATCTCGGTCGTTGCGCGCAACCTTCGTTCGCTCCAAAATGCTAGAGAGGATCTCCTCCTTCCTGGCACCTTGAAGGTCACGCTCCTGGCGCGCGGCACTCCGCGCCGTTAGTTCTCGTCGTTGCTTCACCTGCTTAACCACCACCAGCTGCTTTGCAATATTCTCTCGGATTTCCGCGCCCTTCTTCATGTTGTTCAGCACTACTTCTTCACGACCCGCCTGCAACGCCTCACGCCGGGATTTGAGCCACTGCTGCCTTTCCGCATCGGCCGGTTGTGACATCTTGTTTAACCACTTTCCGCGCTGTCTTATGCGGCCAACCTCATCGGCGTACTCCTTTTCCTGCTGGCGGTGCCTTTCTTCAAACAGCCGCTGCTGCCGGCGGTGGGTACTAACACGCTCGAGAGGGTCCTGCGCGCGGAAGGCGGCAATAAAGTCCCGATGCCGGTCACGCCACATAGCGAGGTCCCGAAGCCGCCGGATACAACATGGCGGTGCCACAATCAACTGCCCGTTAATCATCGCACTCGCACCCTCTGGCACATCCGCTTCCTTCTTTTCGTTTTCAAAGAGCCCCGTTGTGCCCAAACCTACCACACGTGGTTGCGTTCCCAGTAGCCAGTTTCCACCTTTGACAGAAGCCGCTTGGCTTCCCGTCGTGGAGCGGGGTGACTTCGACGACTGGGACCTCCTGCCACGGCATGAAAGAGCCGAACCGCGGCGACCTCTCGATACGGGGGGACCTCCGGGTAGCGTCAAGGCCATTTTCATATTCCCCTTGAAACCAACACTTCCGTAAGCGGTGCTCGGTGCACTGTCTAAGGTCTCGGGTGTGAGATGTTTGCTTTCCGTCTCAGGTGTGGAGGTACATCTCGCTGCTGCGCTACAAGCAACCTCCGCCGCGGCATTTTCAGCATCAGCTGCGGGCTCAAGCCTCAGTACTTCGGCCTCGTGGCCCCCAACAGCGGTCATGAAGGTGTGAGATACTGAAGCGGATACTCAAAAAGAAAACGTTGTGAAACCTCACACACACAAATATATTCAGAGTTTTCAACCACCTTCTCTGTTTCAAGCTACACACTGCGCGTATATTCCCTCTGTTTTGTTGTTTTCTTTTTTTAAAAAAAAAAACCCTTTTTACCCTTTTGGTCGCCTCCTTTTCGTTGGTTTCCTGGCGTCCTTATTATCAACTTAACAAATTGTGTGCCTTTGCCTTTTCAAATTACAAGATGTTGTGCTGAAAATATAGAGCGAAAGAGGGCAGAGTGGAGAAAAAAAATTGCACTTACTGCGGTCGTGTTCATGAAACTGGAACAGTGACGCAACACTCAACCATTTCCCTCCGCATCATAGGAGGAGTGGTTACTATTACTCAATTCACCTGTCTTCAAACCGAACCAAAGCGCCGCCGACCACAACCTTTGGTGCCAAACCAAAACCCCAGCGGTAGCAACAAAGAGAAGGAGAGAAGCGTGAAGTAAAGGGAAGCCAGCAGATGAGTAACTGCTGAAAAGAAATTCTGTAGGGGCCGCAGGCCCACCTTTTTGCTCACATCGGCATATGCGGAAAAGAACGAACGCACGCGAGGTTTGAGAAAATCAGTTTTGACATACGACGAACTCTGCGCGTGGTGGCGCGCCACGCAGCCGCCACTCCTACGCATTTTGCTCTCACATCGTACAGGCATCTTTTACAGATATATGTCACTCTGTCGCGAATTCTTCAAGGACGTGTCCAAGTTGTCTCACGTGTTTGATGATTGACGTAAAACACACGCCCACTCTTGGGATCCACATGTTCTTCCCAGAAGGGTGGTAGAGCCGATGTTGCAAGTGGAGGGGCAACTACTGGCACGTTAGTTTGACTAGCAGGTATCGGCTGACCCTGCTGAGGCAGACCCACCTGTGGACGCGACCAAGTTGTTTCGCGTGTTTGATGATTAACATAGAACACACGTCCGCTCTTCGTGTCAACACGCTCCTCCCAGAATGGCGGCAACGCTGCTGCTGCTGGCGCCTGTGGTTGAACAACCGGAGTCACAGTGACTGGAGAAGGTACCAGGGGTTGGTGCTGTTGGGACATGACGCATTGAGGGCGCACCCATGTTGTTTCGCGTGTTTGATGGTTGACGTAAAACACACGCCTGCTCTTGGGATCCACATGTTCTTCCCATGGTGGTGGCAGAACAGAAACTGCTGGCGGCGCCGGGGAAACGGGCATGGGCATACCCATATTACCGGTGGCAACAGCACTAATGCTGGAGGTGGGAACGTCCGTCACGGGCAGGGGGATATCTCTGCCCTGAAGCTTACGCAACTGCTGCTTCGCGTACCACTCATCCACCTGCCGTTCCAAGTCCATCTGCTCGGCGATACCTCCCGGGTGCGTCCACGTTGTCGTGACCTTACCATTACTCTGCGTTTGAACAAAATAATGCCGCCGGCGCTGCCGGTCATACATCAGTGCCCAACCGGCCGGAAGGCGTGTAGATACGGCAGGTTCAGGAAATTCGAGGGTATCCACCTCAGTTGGAGCAGCAGCTTGGGACGGCACCGCGGGCACCGAAGTTTCTCGTACGAGCGTAGAGGTGCTGGGTGAGTTTTCCACCTCGCTGGCAGGGAAAGATGCCTTCATTTCAGCGCGCTCCTTGGTTGCTACCTGACAAGAGGCTTCCACACGAGAAGTTTTTTCGCTTTCGCCGCCACTCTCCCTTCTGCTTCCACCCTTTTCGGCCCCCACAAACGGACTCTCAATACCCTCGATTGGAGGTGGCATTATATGAGCAGGGGTGCTACTGCTGTTTTCACGTGCTTCGGTGAAGCAGCTTTTCCCGCAGTGGGCGCTACCTTGCTCACCGATGTCGCCGTCATCCTCCCCCGCCATCTGCTTTTGCAGTTTGCGAAGTTGCAACTGCACTACAAGGGGAAGCTCCTTTGCCTCCTGTTCTAAGAGCGCCAGTGCAGCGCGTGCCGCTTCGGTGCTGGTGACAAAGTGAACACCATTTCCCTTTACAACCTTTCCTATGCCACCACTGTTACCGTGAATTGGGCCTGCATAGGCCATTAGTTCGTCAGCCACAGAGTCACCCTCATATACAATGAAGCAGACGCCACAACCTGCATTGTGAACCCACTCCAGCGCTGGTGCAATGTGCGCATTGGCTGTCATGTACACATATGTTGTATTTGCTGAGGATGCAGACAATGCGGAACCCAAACTAGTGGTTCCTGCAATATTCGAAAAAAATGCCATTGTTTTCGTGCACATCGCGGCGTCGACCGGTGAACCAGTACGACTGGCGATGCAATCCAGTACAAGTGTTTGAAAGCGGAGCCGACGAAGTGTACCTATGAGCAAGTCACGCTGCTGTCTCCGCTGCAGCACCTTCATGATGGTTGAAGAGAAGAAAATCACACGTTTTTCAGTTGACGACATCCCACAGGAATCGGCGTCGAGCAAAAAGCGAGTGCGGATGACATCGTTTATCTTTTCCACAACCTCGTACACGGCGGCCTCCGACGTGGGCTCCATTCCGGAGAGAAGGTAGTCTCCATCGATGATAAGATAAAGGAACATAATTTTTTCTTTTTGCCACTTCCAGTGGCAATACAGTCAAGCAAAACCGACCTGAACAAGTCGCACTATAACTAACCTAATTTAAGGAGGGAAGGGAGAAGGATAGCATAAAGGAATAACCAGCCAAATATATCGGACAGTTATGGACCAGAAAGATTTTGCCGTGCTTTCTGGAAAACGCTCTAATAGTGAAATATAGTGTCACGCCTACACAACAGAAATACAGGTAACGCAACAAAGATCAGTCAACAGAAAGCAAACAAAAGGACCTCATCGATCAAACGCCTGAAGCAAACGCCCACCCGACTTTGTTAACATTCCTTCACCGTTTACCCCAAAGCAAACTCTGCTTCCACGGTTAGACCCTCCGCCAACTTACCTCCCCGTCGACGGCGCCATCTTTTAAGGATTTCCTTCTCTCTTTTCCCCACGAGTTGCGTCTCCTGTTGGTTAACTTACAGTCAAGAAAACTCGTTAAGTAAACATGTTTCATCATATACCACAGTACACGACCGCTTCTGCCCCAGCACTCCGCTTCCTTTCGACTAAACGAAACGGTTGCCGCCCACACTATATTCTGCATGCAAACAAACAAAAGGAGGGTCCGCAGAAGACACAAAGCGGACACCGAGGATACCACTCGCAGCAGCGTACACTTCATAACCAGGAAAAAAAAAACATCGAGAGGTATCCACCATTACGTGAGTAAACCCATCCAATGAGTAAATGATGATAGCAGTGAAGTGTGAAAAGCCGATGAGGAAATGCTGGGAAGAAGGGGAGCACACTTAGATCCGAATAACTACTTTCCATCATAATGCACCGACCCATCGCTAGTGGTGGGATCTTTATCAACATCAGCCGTTTCAGTTGGGGTGTCGGGCAATACACCACGATCCTTCAGCAGTCGCTCCACGAATTCGGGCGGGTTCGGTGCGTCATAGTAAGGATACGCCTTGAGACGATAACTATGTGGATCAACGGGCACATCCGTTCCAATACTCGGTGGTGGCGGGACAATGCCAGTGAAGGGAACTGCCCGCTCTTCCACGAAATCCATGTACCACCCGGGTACATCCGCGAAATCAACTTGTACCGGTCGCGTTGTTGTTTCACCATGGAACGTTATGTAACCATATGCTGTCCCTTTATTCCCGTCACGGTCAAAGTCTATGGCTGAAAGAGTTACGTACTTGTCGTATGTGCCTTCCTGCCACTCCTTTCGATAAAACCGCTGGCCGCGCCCATTGTAAGTCGCCTGCGAAGCTAGTTGGAAAATATTCTTCCCCGTGGAGATGTTGTACTCACGTGTGGCTACGACGGCGCGAAGCACTTCCAGCGGATCTAATTGCGAGGCTCGGTCAATACTTTCAATATCAAGGAGTTGTACGCCATCAAGCACCATCTTATCCCGTGCATTGAGAACAACACCCGGTACGTATTCCTTCGCTGCAGTCCATGGCATACGTCTCCTATGGGGTTCAGGCGATAGTTTACTTCCTTTCGAGCCCAACGTCATGGAACTGCCGCCATTCAGTGGGTCAGCTCGCAGCGCCACGCGTGCGCACCGTAACATCTTTCCCACCGCAACTGAAGGCGTGGCAGTGAACACACTCCACTCAAATGCGTTGATACCAAAAATGTAAAGAAAAAAAGAAAAGAAACAAGAGAGGCAGAAGAAAAGATGAAGCAATTCGTTCACCGTAATCGCAACCGCTCACACCGCATGTCACATCCTCAACAACAGAAGGAAATACCGAAAAACAAAAACAAAGCGGATAATATATATATATATATATTCAAGCCAATCAACAAAACAATTCGTTGAGATCTGTTAGTATTACTTGATGCGAGCGACCAGCAAGGAAGAAGGGGGGAAAAACACGGCATCGACGAGAAGTCCAGACGACTAACCGCCGAAAGATGAAAGAAAAAGCAATGGTATATTATAAGGTGTAATATATTAAACTAAACTTCTCTGGCAGACTCTGATTTTGACTAGCTACCCTCTCTCCTTTTTTCCTTCACAATGGAGACACGCATTCGACCGGTCACCAATAGGAGCAAAGAACTATTTGCTTGATCTGCAATCAACGAAACCACTGCAGCAATAAAAAAAAAATAGTGATGACTATCACATAAATAAGCATGCCAGTAAAAATAATAAAAAGGACATTTGTGTGTGGGTATGCAGAAGGGAGGAGGGATTTGCACGCGTTTAAGCACCGTTCATAAATCATGTGAAAAACTACAACAGCCGTCGCTGTGGTCGCTTCCGGTGTCACTCACGTTCAAGTGCTGCATCTTCTCATGTAGTGCGGTAACCCGTTGAGAAAGGCACAAAGCGGCACCAATGCCGCTCTGTTCACCGTGCCCAATATTTTTTTCCACAACCGCGGAGATGGAAACCTGCAGGCGGGATAAAAGTTCATTCCCCGCAAACACCTCGGGAAAGTGCTTTACGCCAAGCTCAATGAAACGGATCACGCGGCCCAGCGAAGCCCACCAATCCGGCGTCATTGCAGTCCCACTTGCGGTGGAGCTTTTCGGGGAAGTGGCGCTGGCGAAGGCGCCGACAAATTCCTCCAGCATAACGGTAAGATGAGGGAAAAGAAGATAAAAGGATGCTGCAGTGAGCGAATGGAACTGCGTGGCCGCGTCCGGCTCGGGGCAGGTCTCATCCAACACGCGCTTACGTACAAACGCAGCGTATACTTCTTTCGCCTCTTCAACCAGTGATTGGGTAGAGGATTCGCATGAGATGAAGCACATCGACCCATCGGCACTGCTTGCATCTGTGACTACTGCCTTTGTTTGTTGCTCTTCCGGTTCTATTTCAATATATGTCTCCACAAGCAATAAATCATGCAGCGAAAGATTCATGTGGGTGATCGCGCGCGTGGCATACTCACGCAACACGGTGAAACCGTACGTTATGCGCTGTATCAACTCACCCTGTCGTGCAATGCGCTCCTCTGTGGCGACCTGCTTCTGAAGCATCTGCTCAAGGCGGTGCTGCAGTCCGTGTGAAGGGGGGACTGGCGCCCTGCACGAATTGGTGGCGTCCATATTAATTTTCTGTAATCACTTATCTTGTCCTTTCCTTCCAGTGGGAAGGATGTCCAACATGAAAGAAAAATGTCATCGGCAACAGTGAGTAAACCTTCACGAGACCGCAAACAAGACAGAGAAAAGTAGAGAGGTTACGCGCTGCGGTCGGCGCCTCTCTCCACTGCATTTTTTTTATGGCTTATATATATATTTTTACTTTTTGTCAGATTAATTAATGATGGAGGCAACGGTCATACAATCGATCTTCTGACAATAAAAAATTAAATAATTAAAAAAGAGAAAAAACACATGAAGGGTAGTCCAACGCGTGCATGAGACTTTTCCATGTATATGAACGCACAAGTTCGTCGAGTACTTTCTTTTGGATCTTATCTGTTCCTCCGCACTCTGGAAACTTCGCGAATCGCACCTCATGGATTGGCCCACAGCTTAACATTACCCCAACTTAATAATGGAGCTTCGTGCGGCGCCAGTGGCGGCGCTTCTCATTCCACTTGATGCGGTTGCCGGTACGCAGACGGATCCAATACGGCACTGGCCTGTTCTGCTTCAGCTTCTTGGCGTACTTCTTCTTAATAGCGAGTGGCTTGAAACGTCCCATTTTGTTTGCTGTTGGTTGGTTCTTGTGTCTGTGTTTCGCGTAAGCTGTGCTTGATGGCTTTGAATACTGGCGTACAAACGTCAATATGTGGACCTGTAGTCGAGCACTTAACCCTTCTTTCCCACACAGTATGGACACGTGAACCAATAAGCGTCAACACATTGTTGCAAATGAAAAGGGTAGAGAAAAGAGACGAAAAAAAAGATGAAGGGAATAGAAATAAAATATATAACACGAATATTTGGAATACCGGTAGTGTGGAAGTTGCATATTTAAACGCAGTTTCGTCAAGGGTGCACATAACTGGGACAGCACGGGAGAAGAGAAAGGTACCCCAAGGTATTCACTAGAGTGACAACAACGAAACAAAACCGCCGCTTACTTCAATAAAAATAGAGAGTACCTCTGCGTTGAAACCTTTCACCCATGCATAGGAATGATAGAGGTAGCAGGACACACACACACACACACAAATAAGGGTTTTACTCCAGGTGGTGAAAGAAAGCAAGTATGGGGAAGAGTTGACAAAGCTGAAGAGCCCCCCCCCC
>NW_027124036.1:24747-32578 GCF_001457755.1 Trypanosoma equiperdum
AGGAGAGAAAAGTTGTCTCCTTCCCGCTTACAATATTCTAAAAACAACGCTTCCCGCAGGTCTCACTCACTCGAGACAGAACCTCAAACCCCTCGGGTTTCCTTACAAGTATATATATGTATATACTTTTCCTCTCTTTCCTATCTGCAAGGAAAGCATCAGCATTATACACTTCCATTCGCAGTGTCTCCCCTGTCGCTCCCACCATCCTTGCAGCCCATGACTCCTACTCTCTAAAATGCACAGCACAGGCGCATCCATAGTGACGTGCAATGCGTTACTGTACGTTGTATCCTTCCGCAGTGAGTTGCGTCTCTTGAGTGAATTTCACCGGTACTCCGTTCTCCGTCTGCACGACCTCCAGCACACGCACGTGTGCAGCGGTTGCTCGCGTTTTGAAGGTAACATCAACCGGAAAAAACACTTCGTCGGCGCCGGATGCAGCGCAATCGGGATCGGCGAGTACCACCTCACAGTTTCCGCTTGCATTCACATGGTTGCTCACTTGGGGGATCTGCCACACCACACAGTCCTCCTGAGTGCTACACGAACCAGTCGTCGACTCCACCGTAGCAGCGACCGCACCACGTAGAGGAAGCGTCACGCGCACGTCGCATAATCCCTGTTCAACCAAATCCGCATTGGATATTTCATACTCAACTGTAATGCTCCCAGCGTTGGGCCAGCAAGAAAACGTAAGAGGGGGCTGAACACCGGAAGAGTTGTTGAGTCGCCAGCGTAAGATTGTGACGGGCTGGTGGACAGGGAACGGTTTGTTTTCCCGCATCGCTAAGACACGGTCTTCTGCGAATATTTCCTTGTGCACCTTAGCGTGAGCACGGAATGAGAACTCGTCGCTTGTTGGAGAAAGCATCAACTTCACGTTTGCCAGGTGCGGGTCGTTGACAAGTACGGAAAGCTCGCCGCGCACATCGACGGGACCGCTTGCGCCATCACGATCGAGGGTAGCACTAATTTTCTCCTCCACGACAACGTGAATACCCTCGATTGGGCCATCAAACTCCGGTGCCTTTGCTGCAGCCCCTGCATCCCCTACCGGCAGCTTGGTTGCAACCGCACCCACCGGTAATCCGGCTTCTTGCAGCACACGTGAAGTGATATCGGCTTTTCTCGCAACTCCAAGCGCCAAACCACCGCCGCGGCCAACCTTTCGGCCGGACAAAGAGTCAGCACTTCCGCTCGCCATCCCAGCTATTCGAGTGGGACCCAATTCATCCATAGTATCTATCCGACTGCTTGCCTCAGCCGCGGGTCGGCTTACACTCACTGCTGCTCCCCCACTGCCATAACCTACGCTGTCTGAGCCGATACCGGTGTACGGGTTCAGTCCGCGTTGACGTTTGTCGCGTAGTTCGTGCGCTTTACGCGATGCGTCCTTCTTCGCACGTTCCATTTGCAACCGCTTCTCTTCTCGGACCATCATTTCTTCGTGTGACTGCATCTCCAGGTAGGTTTGTATCTGCTCCGTGGTTGTGTTTTCACGCCGGCCTCCAACGATCACTTCGTCCAAAGCAAAGAACACCTTGAAAGCCTTCTCCTGCAAAAACACCTCGCTCACTGTTCCGACGTGCTCCGTAATAAGGCGACCCATGAGATGCAGCGTGTCGAGGTCCTCCACAATGTTGCTGCTGCGCGTGGTTATAAGCACAAGAAATAAATCATCCAGTGGCTGGTAGACGTAACGGACTGCACCCGCGTCGACGTACGTCACTTGCTTGTTAGTCGATGCCTCCATCAACCGAGGGAAGGCGGAAAGAAGGCCCTCAACACGAACGCGAGTGATGTCGTTGAAGTGCCGCGAGAGGACAATGCCCCCCTGTTTGTTGACTATCCCAGCAACAATAACGGTCATTTTTCTTTTTCTTCTCTCGCCTTTCCTCCCTCTTCTTCCCCACTAAAGCTACGGTTAGTGCGTCAAATTTTCCCCTTTTCCGTATTTTTTTTGTATGGATACCCGTTCAATTCGAGTTTAAACCTTACCACTCCTTCCTTGTTTCCCTCGTTACGTGGACCTTATTCACCCTTGTCCCACTTATTTATTCCTTTGAGCTACCTGCCCAGTGGTTGCCTCCCCTAAGCTTAACTAAACCAAATGTTTGTACACCAAACATCAGTGATGGACAAAACAAGAAAGGAGCAAGCAGACAAACAAGTAACGCTTGAGCGAAGAGCTAATTGAGTTAACAGCAACATCAAAAAGCAACAATAGCGGCCTCTCTTATCCCCCTCCTTCATTACTGCAACGGATTACGAACCGGGGGCGGCGGCCGATGGTAATGCCTTTTTTCCCCTTTCGTTCCATTGGTTGGTGCAAATTCAACACCGGCCACATGACTGTACACAGCCAACCACTACACTCTTCACAAATGTGAAGGCAGAAAAGATTGCGTCTTTGGTTTAGTTCATTCATTCTATTTTTCTTCACTTTTCAGTCTTCCCATCAGCCGACAAGACTCACATTAAACATCCACCCCTCACCTGCCCATCTCCCTTTATGCGAAACCTTTACCGCCACCCACAATAGTATTCAACGACATAAACACGCATACGGACGCATGTTTTTATTTATATGAACAAACGAACGTCACATATTCCCCCAGCCATTCTAACCCCTCGCCTCGAAGAGGTCGAAATGAAACATCAGTAAACACCGGTGAAGGCTGAAGTAAAGCATATAAACAGAGGAAACTAAACCAAAGAGAGAGAAACGGGAGGACGTGTGCGTGTCCAAGAAAAGAAAAAAAGTAAAAATCAAAAACGTAAAGGAACGAAAGCATTCCACTAGAAAAATGAAGAGAAGAGCAATGCGAACACATTCGTAGCAAAAGCAGGTAGCCGACTAATTCGCCGTCAATTTGGAACACATTACAGTTGGCAAACCAAACACACACCCAGATCTACACACATTACATTTAATCCGTAAACACCATCGTATCCGTACGTGCGCTACGGAGCACTTTTTACCCTTTAACTTCTTTTAAAGCACCAACAGCGACCTTTACTATCACCTTTGCAAGTGTCACACATGCGCAACACTACTTAGCTCCTGCTACCGCTGTTCTATGATGCCACATTCTTCCGGGTTGACTTCTGAGTACGGAGCGTCCCAGTAACGTTCCACATGGAATATGGTTTCCTCTAACCGCTCAATCTCACGTGTGATGTTTATGCGCTGAAGCTGCTGGTGTCTGGGATTGTAGCGGGAATCCACATTAGGATTGTGTGGCAATAGGGACATTCTGTGATAAAGCATATCGTCTTCCGCATCAGGTGCGGCATCCCACTCAACCACACCTTCCATTTCGGTACCGTCAGGGTCTTGGAGGTTACAAACTGAACCTACCGGGGAGCTTTGCATCCCTCGGCTTTGCCAGAGGAGTGACGTCGTTGGCGCGCAATGTGTCGGACCCGCGACGCCGTCGAAGCCCAAGTCCAACGTTTCCATGGAATACTGTTTTCTTGGCACAACAGGCAATGTTGCTCCCTGGAAAGTGACGGCGCTATCAGCCTCCCTGCGTTCTTCTTCTGCACGTGCTGGTGGTTTGGGGTTAGGTAACTTAGGGGCCACCACATTGTCGGCGCTGCGGGAGGTGCCATACTGCGTTTGGACTGAGCGAGGTACTCTGTTCCTGAGGAGTCTCCGTGCATTAGGTAAGGTAGCGATCCATCGACGAGTTGTGATGTGTGTGTAGGCCAACAGGATCACACTCAGGGTAAACGAAACAGAACAAATGAGTAGTCCACCCAAATGATCCAATTCGTTCATGAACAACACCCCGCCAACTGCGCCTAAGCAATACAACCAACAAGCTGCACGAATAACCATTCCTGCCGCACCGAATGGGGTACAGTCCTGACGCGGATGATTTTCAGGGCGGTAACGGTCGTACAGCATGCCACGCTGCGTAAAGTAGCGCACAACGAAGTAGATGCCAACAAAAAACGAAAGCAACGGAACAGTCATGTGGAAGAGAAGCCCCATGGCTAATAGGGAAAGATCGAAGCTGTACAGGTGCGGCCACTCGAACAGACAAGGACCAAAGAGTTCGTTGTACACACGCTGCACATTCGCCAGCTTGTGCTGCAGCACAACCAGAGTCAGCGTCCCAGGGTTGAGAAATGCAACCCATGTGGATACACACAAGCCCATAACAACCTTCGTGTACCAATAACCTCCCTCCGGAGTTACAAAAGTTACGAAAAGCTTTGCAATGCTATCGCGCGATATTTCTGTAATCAAGCGGTTCAACTCTTCCATGCCGTTTTGAAGCGGAGCCTGAAATATGACACCAGTAAGGACCATGAAAAGGTACTGTAGGTGTAATGCACACTCCTCACGCTCGTACATGTTTATTACCCCCATGGCAATGGCAAGAATGCGGACAATATAAGGGAGTGCTATGTTAAACAACGCGAGCACACCAACCGGTAGAAGAGCTGCGATAGCACTTCGGACATTTTCAGGCAACTTGGAAGAATCTCGAGAGAGCCATCCCATTCCGGGGATTTTGGAAATATTGTCAATGGAACTCAGAAAACCGACAGGGACAGACCAAAACAGCAACATTAAAATATATATCACAGCGACCACAATACGCCGCACCCAGCCCACTTGTCGGTTCGTTGTGATGTTCATTTCGATTATGCCATTAGAGGGGCCTGCAATGGCCGCCCATGTGCCTGAAGCTCCTCTGTGCTGGGCGTAAAAAAGGTTTACAAACTCGTAGGCTGCGAGTGAATTGTCAAACACAACATAAGCAATCCCCTTAGGTTTCCTAGCAGGTACCTCATCTACAAAACGATTCAGCTTTGTTGCCCGCTCAATGAAGGCCTTTTTCCAGTAGTCAACTTTGGATATCATGCTGAAACAGAACGGGAAAGAAGCACGCACGAGAAGCAGTTTTTTGTGCAACTCCTGCCGCTTCTTGTAACTCACGTGATTCGCTAACTTGTGAAAAACCTTGTAATCGGCGACGGCCTCCTGCAGGCCCTCCATCGCTTCCTCAGTTTTGTCCATATAGGTGTACATACCGGGTGGTGGGTCACGTGGGAATAGCATGCGCCGAACGCTCCCATCTTGCAGGAAAACGGCGTTTGACCGTGTTGTTTTGTACCGAGTGAAAAAACAAGACGAAAAGATACAACTCAAGCCGCCACAATCATACTGATGATACGTATCACCGTCATCAACGCTCAGTGTTCCACCCATGAGCGCATTTGCGACAGCGACTGGATAGCGAAAGGTATTCACGCCACGCCTGTTTGGGCCAAAGTACGAGTCCTCCTGAAGATAACGTCGCCGAAACGCCGCCTCCGTTAATACCCTCCCTTTTAACCCGCCAACAATCGCTACTCGATGGCCAACTGCGCACTCCATCTGGTGTCGCATCACTGTTTCAACATATTTATCCACCTTCCGGAGGTAATAGACGATGGCCGCAATAAAAAACAAACAAAACGCCATATCAAGGAGAGCTACAAACCACAAACGCCAGCTGTTCGGTGTAATGTTCCTCATTGTCAGATCATAAATACCGTGAAGGGGCACAGGAACGCAGGTGTCTGCATCCGTGTAGTGGCAGTACGGCATGAGTTCCATGCACCCAGTTCTGTTACTCCCTTGCGCACCACAATGCTTCTCATCCATGCTTACCATACTCTTCTCCCGATAATCGTCTGTTCCCGCCAGGACACAGATCCACAAATTGATGCAAGAACCTAGGATAAACACGGTCGAGAACAACTTCAGGAAGTACAGGTAGACTGCAACATGCGGGTCCAATGGTGTTTTTGGTGCGCCATTCGTCCGGGACGGCACGTTGCCTACTGGACTTCCAGAGGAAACACCCTCTATGTCAACCTCAACTGTGGCCGGGTACTCACTGGAAATGTGGTCCCGAGTAAGTGGAGCCGTCTCATCATCATCACCCACTGCGCTTCCCCTGTCGTCTGCGTTGTCGCCGATACCCGCGGGGTTACCACTTTCTGAATCGACTAAAGGTTTAAAAACATTTTCCAGACCCTCCACCTCTTCCTCTACACTCAGCCAGCACTTCCAACTGGGTAAAACGAACAGTGAGCATGGATAAGGAAGAGCACATCCAACTCTCCGATATCGCGGTTCCTTGTCATCGGGAGCCTGGAGTGTCTCCACATCACCACCAAGGGGCTCTTCCTCAACAAGAACAACAGCAGTGTGATTTAACCGAAAGACACGGCGCAACCACATCGATGGTGCATACACTGTGAAAGCACTAACGGCACCGAGTCCTATAAATGCAAAAGCACCCATCAGGAGCGTAAATAGTAAGCCATTGTCATCCCATGTGGCATCGGGATTCAGTGGCGTTGGGTGCGGATCCATGCCGAGACACCCTCACGGGTATTTTGAAATCTGGTAGGTGCCTGCGTTTCGCTTGACCGCACACCGCCTGGCTACGATCTGTCCTCCTACCGAGGCCCTACTTGTGCTGTACCAAAAAAAAAAAAGCGAAAAAGAGGAATGGAAGATGCACGTGGTCGTGAGAATAAAGGGGGTAAGAACGAAGGCGGGCTGCTACTCCTGATTAATATATTTTTTTTTTCAAGCTTTGCCTATAGTTAATTGCTTTTGCAACCCACCCACAGGGGCCTCTGTACATTAGAAATCAAGCCATGGTGGATAAACACCGACAGTACATACACAATGTTTCCGCTTGTTACATTCTATTTTCCCCGCACCCTGAGCGGTGAAGCCAACGCGCCACAGTGTCACAGTCAGGACGAAGGGAGACACGGAAGTGATATCCTGCAATTATGGAAAAATCAGAGCATCCCTTTCAACCGAACTACCCGCCGGAAGGGGACTTCACCGACACCCTCCCGCATTCCCGAGCTCCTTCTTCGCTAATATCAGCTGCAGGTGTTTTATCCGGCAATGTGGAGCCGAGCGTAGCTGGTAGTGGCCCTTCCCCGCAGTCCGTAACGACAATAAAACGTGATGGATAGCCAGCACTGTCGCCAAAGGGAGCAACCTCATGCATGAACTCCTTCAGGCCCTGCACCACTCGGCCAAAGCAAACGTGACGACCGTTGAGCGCCTTCTCATTTGAGTCAGACGTGGTTATGAAAAATTGCGAGCCGTTGCTGTTGGGTCCGTTGTTGGCCATCGCCAAGAGCCCGACTTCGTTCATCCGCCGTCGCTTATACTCATCCGCGAACCAACCGCGACCGAAGCTACTCAAATGATTCGCGCCATTGTCTACCCGCATGGTGAGGTCCCCGCCTTGAGCGCAGAATTGTGGAATAATCTTGTGAAAGTATGTCCCGCGGTAGGAAGGCACGACACCCTGGAACCAGTATGTCTCACCCTTCCGGCTGGTTGTGCGCCCTGCGCACAAATTCCTGAAGTTCGCACAAGTCTTGGGCGATTCATCATCAAAAAGTTCAAATTCCACGCGAAAGACAGGCCCCGGAGGCCCCGCGGATTTGACAGAGTCCAGCAAATTATGACGTTGCTGAACTAAAGACCCGGAGAGGGATGGGGTTTCTGGGAAACCGTTAAAACATGCGAGCTCCATCCAGCAGGAGGTCCGCTGCAGTCGGTGTCTGTGGCTAACATACTGCGTACCGGAGGCGGTTGAACCTTGTGTGGTTGTGCAACCAAGACAGTTGATTGTGGTGGATGACAAGGACATTATTGGTCACTGGGCGCTTTGGTGCTACTCGGCCCCCTCGCTGAGAACACTCAATACCTTTCTATTTGTTTCCCTCGTAGGAAATAAAGAGAAGGACGCACAGAAAATAAATAAATATATATATATATATATAT
>NW_027124036.1:32588-47481 GCF_001457755.1 Trypanosoma equiperdum
ACTCACACCCAAACATGTATTGCAAAAAAGCCGGGAAAGCAAAAACAGCCAGCGGCGAGACACCGTTAGTTGGAACGATGAAGACACAAAGACGGTAGCCAATTTAAGTGGCTGGGGCATGCGCGCCAACAGCAAGAGCATTTTCAGACCTTAACTCCTGCACCACTTCTGTAACGGGTGTCTTGGAGGAAACCAAAGAGGACATTCCTTCTCGCGTCCAATGGCTCCTCTCCTTCACCATTAGTCCCTTTTCATACATTTCGCCGTCACTATTCCCACGTCATAATTTTCTGTGAAAAAAAAAGTGCGTGTCTGTGAGTCGCTTTGATCCTCATTCATGATATATCATAATGTGATTGAAAAGAGGAGAAGATGCGCACGTCACCGTCAACAACAACTCGTTGGATTGTGGCGTCGATAATGTTCACCACTTCCTCCTGCCACAACTCGTGTAAATACCAAAACCCTCCTCTCCCACTGAGTGAACACACCCCTCAAAAGGGTGAGTGAGGACTGGGTGATGATCGTCGCTTTGGTGGTGTGTAATGCTTTCCGCTTTCCATGAAGTTTTTCATGAGTTTATGCATGTACGGTTTGGGAAGTGCTGGTGGCTGCCCCGACTCTCCGCCAGTTTGAGGCTTCTTACACTCTTCGTTGCACTTCACCATGGGCTTGGTTGAAGTCGCTACGTCTGCCACCGCACCACCACCACCGCCCCTCGTTTCCTCTCCCGCTGTTGAGGGAGATTGTGTTGGTGATTGCAATCCCTTGCGGCGTGGAAGCCCCGCACGGTAGGTTGAGAGCACATCCACACCATTCCTTCGGAGAATGTCAACAGCATGAAGATAACACACTCTCTCCGCGTCCTTCTTCTTAAGCGAAATTCCAATCGCCAGAAGACGCTCTGTTGGTTCCCCACGCTCTTTAGGGTTCTCCACCCCATCTTGCGTCCCCCCGCTGTGGACCTGAGACGACTCAACTTCTTCACTTCCTGTCTTGCCTGCCACACAAAGCGACGTTGTAGCGGCGCCTTCCGCACCCTTTGATTCATTTCTTTCTTTTAACTCACCATCCGCTGTTTTTGCTACTGATGGCGTGGAATTTTTGGTGCTTGTGTCCTCACCAACAACTTTGCCCCTTCCTACTGCACCTTCTCTCCGTCGCGGCAAAACAAGTGGAAGGTAGGCAATATTGTGAACGCTAACCTGCCTGCCATAGCCCGTTATGTAAACAGACGCATTCACATTGGCATTCTTTGGTAAATGCTGTCTCAGGTAATTCTGAACGCCTACCTTCGCCTCATTGCCTACCTCTATAATGGACTCATCGGTAAGCCCTTCCCCATACACCGTGAAGTCTTCCGGGATGCGCAGCTGTAATATACGAAGCGTATCGCAGATGTGCGGCAGCGGTCGTGGCTGGTTGCCCTCAACCATGTAACCAGGCAAATAAGGGGGTCTCTCCTTCTTCACCCGATCGCTGCCACCCGCGCCGACAGCGCACCCCACCGAAGCGTTCGCTGATGCTGTATCACCCTCTGATCGTAGTGACGGGGCAATAATGGCGACCAGTCCGTTTTTTTTCTTCAAACCTCCCATGACGTCCGCGGTTACGAGCCCCCTTTTCCGTCTTGCTTCAACAAATGCCTCCTGTTTCTTGCGGTTTGTAAAGAGGGGAACACCAAGTGCGCAGAGTGTATCCACAGCATGTAGGGCGCATAAATCCATCGCTTGCTCCATCGTTTTTCCCACTCCATTTCCCCCACGAATGCCAAATTCCTTGGGGACAGGAAGTAGAGTACTCGCACGGAATTGATCACCCATACGGGTGATTACAAACAAATCGGGATGCGGATTGCGGGCAACATCACGTTGCCACACTTCCAGCGCCCGCCGTGCCTCCTCTAACAGAGCGGGGTCGGGGTTTGCCTCAATGTAATCCCCACAGTAGTTATTGATTTCAATGTGTGAAGATATCATTCGCTCACTCATGCTGCGTTGGTAACCGCAGCGCCGCAAGACCATTGGGTCCATCCACACATCATCACCACCCACTTGTTGCTTCAGGGGTAAGGGCAATACGTCGTGCAGACGCGGGTGTTGCAAGTCACCCGTCTTGGGGTTTGGGGCCCAACGACCAAACCGTGCGACGGCTTCAGCGTGCCGCGCTTGACGCTCAGGGTCCTGAGGGAAAAGAGGTCGAGCGAGAGCATCCAGAAGCAATTCCCCATGCATAGCCGCAAGATGCTCCGCACACTCCTTTGTCTGTGCCTTGCCACGCGCCACTACAGTGTCATGGAGGAAGAGTTCCGCTACGTACATCCGTGTCGAGTGATTGGCGACGGCCACATGGGTGAAAGTTACGCGATCCTTGAGGGACATTCCTTGTTGAAGAAAGTGATCCTTCATTCGCCCGTGTGCTGCCGCCTCGTATACACACGGCAACAACAGCGCATCTGGGGAAGGGGAGCACCGAGTAGAAGTTGTGTTAACCATCTGCCACAGCCCACCCTCTGTCGGGTCAAAGGCGGCAGATGCCGGGGGAATACTCATCGATCCCGCTACCGTCCCCGTTACTCCATCTCCAATACCCTCTCGTCCACTGGGGGTGAGCCATGGGTAGTGCACTGTCGTGTGGTATAAAGTTTCGCTGCTCCCTCCATCCATATCTTCCTCAATCTCCTCTTCTTTTTTCTTATTATCGGCAACAGCAGTTGGGAGAGTACTGCCAGATGCAGGTGCTGCTGTTCTTACAGACTCTAGTTTCCTTCCAGCTGCATAAGAAGAACGGACACCAGGTGGGCCGTCATCACTGATAATTTCCGCTTCGGCAATCGACGAAGAAAAGACCTGTTTTACTTCTGACTTCGCCTGACAGTTAGGGACCGAGACCATCCGCAGAGGTGGTGGTGTAATTGTATTCTCCGGTTTGATGGGATCCCCAGGTATGGGTGCATAACGCCCCTGCCGCCGTGCATTATCCGCATGCTTTTTCTGCATGAGTGGTAGACGGAAAAGCGGAACACCCAACGCATCACACACACGTTCCGCGTGCATTGCAGCAAGTAATACCGCATCTCGCTCATCCTCACCTACGCCTTCAGCTAGGTATAAATGATGCGGAGCAGGCAGCGGCAGTTTGCACCGCGCGCGGTAGACCGTTTTCCCAAACATCTGCTCCTCACTGATGTCAAAAACATTAGCGGATTGATTACCGGTCCGGCGGACGTAGTTTAGCACCCGGCTCTTAGAAAAGTGATCGATGCTCGTTACATCCCAATATTGCTGTTGCTGCATGCGTTTGGATGCAACGTCCACACCGCCAGTCATGCCATCGCTGCCGCGACTATTGTGCGAACTCCCACCGCTGCGGTCACAGTCTCCGTCAGTTTGGAGGGGATAATCCCCCTCCACTGGTAGAATTTCTATTGTCACCATCTCTGGTGCTATCTCCTCCATCGCCGCCGAACCTTTACTTGCATCGCTACCATTGCTATTGTGTCGCAACAATGACCAGTGGCATGTATTCGGCAGTGCACCGTTGCAAGTGGGCCTCCTCGCCTCGCTTCCCCGTGTGAAGCACCGGCGTAATGTGCTCTGTGGGAAACTGAATCTGACAAGTGACAAGCGAGTTCTGAGCATGGCTCCCTAAACGTGTCAACTAAACCCTGTCGCACCTCCCGTTGCCCGTTACCTTTCGATGGTTAGGTGCCGTCGTCCCCACAAACACCGCCGACAAGAGCAACTATACGCAAATAATAGTGTCGGTGGGGCGCAACCTTTTTCTTTAAAAATATGATATTTTTGCAATGTGAGAAAATCGTTTGGTGCAAAGTAAATTGAAACAAATGGGAAAGAAAGTAGTTTCCAAAAACTCCATGAGTGCTGCAACCGCAGGAAGTAAAAAATTAAAAATACAGGTGTGCACAATAATACTGCCGTGCCAGTACACATAACATACAAAGCAGTCGCCCATAGGAAGACGAAACGAAACAAAATACTCCGCCTCAACAAACCACGAATTTTGCTGCGCAGCCAGTGCCCTACAACCGAAACCACCATGTTGATGTTACGACCCTCACACAACGTACTCGAGTAATTGTGAATTTGCTTCGTTTCGCTTCAAAAACTCTCGTGCTATGAGACCTTCTACCTGCACCTTCACGAATTGGGTGCTGGGGACGAAGAACCGCGAGAGCTCCTGCACCGTCGTGCTCATCAATTCATGATAAGGGAGTGAACGGTGCCGTTTCATGGTCCGCACAATAGCAGCGTCAACCTGTAGGCGTCGCGTACTTTCAGTCACCAGAGCGAATGTCTGTGAAGCAGCCATGGCATCCGCACCAACCACACGATGGCCCCCAGATGCCTTCTGATTCCAGCGTGGATGAGGGACTGGAAGCCTAAAACTGTTTGAACTGTGCTTAAAATCCACGTTAATAGTGTAGCCATATTCTGGACGCACCGATGCCTCATTTGGATCAACAGCGGGATCAGGGTTAGGGGATGGCACCCGGGTAATTAGCTTGTAACTCGTATGGTGTACAAGCTGGTTAAGGTAGGCGTAAAGGTTCTCAAAACTCATCCCCATGGCAGAAGCAATTTCTTGCCCAGTTAAATAGCGTTTTGTCGACTTACCTTCACCCACTCCTCTCCGACTCTCACTGTCACGGTTGCGTCGCACGGTATTGTATGCATCACTCAACAGAATAAGGATATTCGACTGTATCGTATCTGCTACAATTTCCTTCGAACCATTTGGAAACAAGGCCTCAAGGTTAGCGGTGCCCTGCGAGTGTATCCAGGAGAGCGTTCGTAATGGATGTGCCGCAGCGTAGTATGTGCTGAATGTTGATATGGCTGCTGCGAGTGAAGTGCAAGGTAAGAGAGGCACGGTGCTGTATGTTGGCCACCGCGCACCGGTGATCACTTGAACATTTATCCCGGATTTCAGTTGCTGTGCAGAAGGGGTTTGACGAAATGCACTCCCCATGGCGCAGCTTAGGGTGTAGTCGTGCAACATCATCTTCAGGGTTAGGGTTGAAGTCCGCCCAAAGGTTCTTCGCAGTTCACGAATCATAGCGTGTTCGTACTCTGCATTAGGTTTCGTACACAGCTCTGTGGGAAGTGCTGAGGGAGAAAGTGACAATGAAGACGACAAGATTATCAAACGGCGCGCTAATAGTTGTTTGTATTCCTCAAGAAACACGTCTTTGTCATCAAGGAGTGCGGCAAGGGCTGTTACACTATCTATATCACTCGTACTATCACTCCCTTCCGGCAGCGACACGCATTTCCCCCCAATTTCAGTTTCTTTGTCCGCGGTAACAGCAACACCGCGGGTTCCGCTTTGTGAAACCAAAACGTCACAGTAAACCGCAACCAGCCGCGACATCGGTATCGAACGCCCATCCCGCATAGCGGCCAGTTTGCGGAGGGCTGCACGTGCACCCCTCGTGGGTTCGTAACCGTGGATCTGAGGAGGCTGTTGTCGCTCCGCGTCTAAGAGCAGCATGTCACTAAATTTACCACTGTTGACGTTTACCCCCGACCGTGTGTCGACGGTATGCCGCTCCCACCGATGTGGATTGAGGACTTCACGAAGTGCATCACGCACAGCGACGAGCATTGATGAAAGGGAATGGAACTGCACCTGTACAAGGCTACCGTACTGTGCCACCATGTCAACAAGGCCGCCCACGACTAGTTTCGCCATATCTCGCAAAAACGCGGGTTCCACGTCATTAGTTTGTCGCCCCTTTGGGTGGATGTGTCCTAAATGGTGTTTCTCCTCCATCACAAAGTATGTGGCCAAAAGGGGCACAGAATCCATCACCACCTTATTGGCGAGTTCATGGCGCAGCAGTGCAATGCATATTTCACTCTGTGTGTCGGCAAAGGTTGTGACAAGCAGTCCCAAAGCGGATGCAAGCCCTTCACGCATCGGTTGCATCGACCCAGCGGCCTTTCCAATGTGTTGCAATGAAGAAGCACAATCACACCTATCCATAATTTCGTGGACGGTCTCTTCGAGTGACGATGACGGGGACGATACTACCACCGGTTTCAGGAAGTCTTTTCGTAGAGCACCGAAATGCGGACTTGTTTGTGCGCTCCATGCATCCAACAGCGCCCGAAAACCAAACTCGTCGTCGAGGATAATTTCGCTGTGCACTTCCAGCAACAATACACGGTGTAGACGCGCACGTAGCAGGTCGTGAAAGAACGGTGCACGCATATCTTTCACTAATAACTGCTCCAATCTGTAGCAGGAGCGCACCCACGTCACATAACCACTTCTGCCCTCCCTGGTGGCGAGATGCACACTGCGCTCCTTCCGGTAGTACGCTTCGGCAGCACGCACATAGCGTGTGCCGAATTGATCGAGAAGAAGCGTATGTAGTGGTTGGACAAGACTTACTATAAAAGAACGTGCCGGATGCGCGCCTCCAAGTAGTGCTCCGCAAGCTGCACCTGATGGCCTCGCTGCAGACGGACCATCAACCTTCGCGCCGCCACACTGGTTACCCCCTGTTGACGACGACAAGCTCTTCAGGAATTCCATAAGGGAACCACTTTCAAGTTTCTCACGCAGCAACGGGATACGGTCCGGCACGAGTTCCCATGGCGATGTTCCCGTTTGGCAGGGTGCTGAAGTACCAGCTTCAACTTCAACGTCATCACTCCTTCCCCCATCAATACTGGGGTTTGAACCCTCCTTGCCAAGTGGTCCGCAGTGCACCACACCTGCCTCGGTGTTGGTAGAAGACGCCCTCACAGTCGATACGATCTCGGACACAACTGCAAGAGCTGCTTGAACATCTAAACACGCGTTTGACGGGTCGTCATCGCTTGGCCCGTCGCTTAATCCCCTTGCTTGATTGGCTGAATGTACAATCTCACTCGCCAGCTCGTCTCTGACCCTTTCATAAACAACAACATAAAACATTTTCACGCAGAGATCAGAAACAGGATCGAGATGGAACTTCTCCGTGTACCACTGGTCAAGGTATCCGAAGCATGACAGGACGACACGACGGAATAACATAAACAACCTAAACTGATGAACAAACTCCTGCAACAAACTCCTATTCGGACGCAATGGGGGTTCAAAACCTTCCCTTCTCGCGACCACGTCAAGTTCAGGATTAGTGTCCGCATATGTGGCAACCGCTGATAAAACGGGTGGGAGGGCATTCGTCTCCAAATCGTTGAGTAGAAACAAAGCCAAGTACTGATAGATTTCACAGAACCTCTGCGGATGACCAGCACAAGCGTAGTATATGACAGCATACCAGCTCATACGATGTCTGATACATTTTAGTGGGTCCTTCGTGTAAGCACCACTATTCCGAATTTTCGCTGCCGACTGAGTGAGATATTCTTCGACCCGAGGCCACAAATCACCCAACTGCGGCATGTTCACCAGCCACGCGGAAACTTCCACTTCTATTCCCATATCTGATCCTCCGTCAATACCAACACCCTCACCACTAACACCATCACTACCATTATTTCTGTCAGTGCAGTTGCTGCATTGGTTGGAGCCCCCAGACAAGGGCATCAAGCACAGAAACCTTCAGGTTGTGCGGAGGAGATCGGGCTTTCTTCAAAACAAAATAATAAATATCTGGCCAAAACTAACTTTCCATGGAGAAAATAAAGTAACAACGGCCTGCCGATAAAAAAGTGTAGAAATGAAAAAGAAAGTTTCGGAGTATGGACAGAACAGATGAAGTGTGTTCCATGAGTGGATGTACTTAATCTCATTTCCCAACAACTGAATGAAGGAAAAGGAAAAAAATGTGAGGGAAGGGCTCACTAAGTGCGTCGTGGTTGCTGTAATTCCTCTAAGTCTCGGTAGTGCAAATCCAACAGAAAACAAAGAGGCGCATGCCACACCCCGGCAGCAGCAGGTCGGAACAGGGAGTTAAAACAACAAAGACGTGGATGCGCCATATCTTTCCGTATCGCCTGCCAACTCTTTGCCCTTCCACCTTCGGCACAGTAGGGGAAAATACCACGCCAACCCAAGATGAGTGCCGATCACTACGAGCAACCCGTCGATGCGAACTTTCCGTTTCCCCCTTTCCACGACCATTGCATCGCCACGTCAAAAACAACCTCGTTAACTCCACTCCCCGAAAACCTTTCCAGTCCCCACACACTCAAATTCCATTGGATCCTCACTCGCCTCAGGATTTTGGTCCACGTCTATTGTTACCGGTATTTTTTGCAGTGCTCCCCTTTACACCTGATCCCGTTTTGGGTGTATTCAGTTTGGACAGCAAATCCGCCATACCCCGGGACCCACCTTGTCGGGGAGAAGTATGAACGGCACTTCGCTCCCCCTCGCCACGGGAATGCTGCTGTTGTTGCGACAACGGTGGTTGCTGATGTTGTCTCTGCCCCTTCCTGCTTCCATCTGTCGGTTCGCCAGTAAAGTTCGTTCTTACGGCATCATGGTTGCCCTGCGGTTTCTGCAGTTGCTCACCGGCACCACCACCGACGGTCCGCCTATTTGACTCACCGTTTGCCAGCACGACCTGCTCCACACTACGACCCTCAATAATATTCCTCCAGTATCGCTCGCTGTTCCGACGAAACTCCTCCATTGCAGCGGACCGCTCACTTTCCAGTGCCCGCGCCAAACCGCGTGTACTGCTCTTCGCTGCCTGTCGGAGCGGTTGAATTGTTTCTGAGTAGTGTTTAAGCACGTTCTGGTAAAAGTTAAGCATAGGCATTGTCCGGTAGAAGAATCGGTTAAACGTCTCAACCAAGGCTGCTCCGCGCCGAGCTTTGAGCAAATACTGCAACGCGGGGTTGGCCGCTATCGTCTTGTGATACGCACTGTTTTCTAGCGACCGCCGCAATCCCTGATCGGAATCATTTGTGACGTATACCACCTCCTCCTGCCGCCGAGTAAAGTAGTTCAACGACTTGCAGTTGGCCGCAATAAATCCGGTTGCGGGTGCCATAACTGGGCCAGCCCGAATCCCATGGCGCCTAAATCGCTCCACAGTCTGGATATATTCCACCTTTACGTTGTCAAAAACGAATGGACCCTCCAACGGATCGAGTAGCTTCAGGGTGGTGTACTGTCCAGCAGAGGGTTGGTCACCGGTGCCGCTAGCAGTTGAACTCTTACCGTCATCAATGTCGAAGTAGTCTGAAGCTGAATACGTCTCCGGGTGCTGCGTAGCGTTGTGCAGAAAGGCAATGAAAGCTTCTACAGCTACCGTGATGTTGGGCACATACTTCCCGTCGCAGTAATCACTGTACAGCTGCTCCACTTTAGCTTCGTTACCACCAAAAACAGGAAGAAGTGTGGTAACGAACTCCCACCGTAGGCGACGATTTTTCTTGTTTTCACGAATTGCATATTGGATGTCCATCACTAGGCCATCATTTCGTAACGACAGTTCCTCCAGAACGTGAACAACCATTTTGTCCTCGTTTTGCCAGCCTCTGCCTGAAGCACTACCACGCTGCTTCTGATGTTGGCTGAGCTGCCGTATGGCACTAGAAAGAGCCGCAGAACCCTTACGTTGCTGTTCGTTGCGGACGGCGGTGGTGTTGAGACGGCGGTCACCACTGCCACTGCCACCGCTGCTCCCGGGACCGTCCCATGAAAGGATCAGCGATACGGGCACTGCGAAGTCATCGCCAACAGACTCTTGCTCCGGGCAATTGGCAAGCCCGCGCGTGATAACAGCAATGCTCTCCGATGTGAGCCCCATACGCTCCAGGAGTCTTGACAACTCCCGGCTTTTCACAAACGGGACTACATTTCCACCCACTCGCACCGAACCACGGTGTAACTGCCCAGTTTTCTGCGCAAGCAAGGTCGGGGATATGCCCTTCCCAACTAGCTTCGTCAGGGCCAAGTGGAATTCATTGATAACAGAACTTTCGAGGTGGGCGATGTACGCAGTATCTGTGAAGTTCGTGACGCATTCGCCCAACTTCGCACGCTTCACAAGGTGAAGGATAAAGGGTTCATCACATCTAGTGCTGCGGGTGCTTTGACTGGCCTGATGCAAAGCAAAAGTTGTTGGATCAACATCCGCCCACATCGTTCCACTTCGCGACCCACCGCTTCCGCTGTGGGCTAACGTACCATCCGATGTCTCAAGTTGAAGCTTGGGTGCATTTTCAGGAATGCCCTTGTTAAACGCAGCAATCTCTTCCTCAAGATACTTTGACAGTACATTAGCCAGTAACAGCGACGGCGGCTTACCACGCTCGCGCCATTCGTGCAACGAGAGTAGGAGCTGCCTCACATCCGCTTCGCCATCGGCACATGATTCCACAGCCCACTGGTGCACGTCCCTGTCCCCAAGTTTCTCGCTGAAAAGACGTCCAAGTGCATCAGTGTAACCCAAATCACGCACACGCTCACCTTCAGCATTTAATGTGTTGTAATGTATTGTGTCGTGAGTCGGCGAGTGTCCGTGCGGCCCTAGTCCGAATCCCTTCGAGTAATCCTCAATGATTGCGCGCATACGTTCACCCATACCGTATGAAGTCCCAAACGGTGGCAATTTCCCCCCGAATGGTAGATTTGAACCGTCAATAAGCCGCTGCTCAGTTACATCGCACAACGCTTTCTGTTCCTCATTGTGTTGTTCCCAACCGTACCCAAGTGGTTCCCACCAACTTTCGCTCAACTGAAGTGATTTTGTTTTGCTAGGCGGTTTAACAAAGTTTCCAGGACGGGGACCACTGATGTCGCGTAGCGCTTGCTCAATCACTTTCATCTCGCCGTCGCTAATTGGTTCTACCTCGCTCCATCCGTTTTCCAGTTCGTTTCGATCGACAGTTGGAAGGCCATGCGTTCGTTGATATTCCCATTTACCACCAAACTGCACACTGCGCTCGTTCCGGTCAGGGACTACCTCAAAAGCCTGTGGGTTTTGGAAGAACTGCTTCGAGAGCAGTCGGTCTTTATACTCCTTCGTTTCGAAGTCATCCACAGTTGTGTGCTGAGTGTAGCCAAACTTCTTAACCTTCGGTGTGTACTTACCCTGAATTAGAGAGACATATTTTTCCCTCTTGAAGGGCGCCCGCTGCAACTCCTTAAGACGCTCTTCCGCAAAGTCATTCCGAAATGGTGTTCGCCACGAGGGTGGCGACTGCAACGGTTCAACACCAAGCACCTTTGTCTCAACAAACAGTTCACGCACTTGAGTTGAGTCCCCAATAGGTACCGCAACACTGCGATCAAGAACGCTCCCGCCACCTTTCAGAAGCCGCCACTGCACAAACAACACACCGTCGCGAATACCAACCACCTGTCCCATAAATTCTTCTCGCGCTGTTCGCTGCGATTCCAACAACGTCACACGCCCCTTCACATACGCAGATGCGGCATAGCGAACCGACTCCCATCGCTCGCGTATGTCAATGCAGTCGGTTCCAAGGAAAACAATCCCACGCTCCCGCTGCTTCCCAGTATCCACGTGCATGGCGCACAACATTCGTTCCGCATCGCTGCCTTCTGTGCTAACACCCATCACTATTACCTCCTCTTCCTCGTCGGTAAAGCTACCGGTATTCCTACAATTGCTATTGTTACCACCATCAACATCACCTCCACTACTCTTCGCACGTAGTAGTAATCGATCACCATGTTCAAAGCCGCCAAAAAGGTGGCATGTTTCATCTGTTGTGTCAATCAGAAACTGCTTTCCATGGACTGGATCGTCGTACGGCACCGCCGCGGGCGAGGGGTACACGCGGGCAACGGCTTTGAACAGTGTTCCGGAGGCCCCAATACCAAAAGGTCGAAGGGATGCCTCGTCTACGAAGAAAACCTGATAGCCATCTTTATCGGGGAATATAATGCCAATGCCATTGCTGGCACTGTTGCTGCTTTTCTCACCCTTCAATGAAGCTCTTTCTCGGGCTTTCAATTTCTCGCGGTCAAGCTTCTGCTGCTGCTCCAACACCGCCGCCTTGGCCTCTCGGTTAGCAATAACATCATGCAAGTACAACATCTCGCGCCACTCGTTGCCAGTATACGCCTCCTTCGGCAGCCCCACGGAGAGGAATGATTTTTCGATGCCCTCCTTTACCTCACGCCAGTTAACGATGCGTCTTGTCTTGGAATCAACCTTGTATGGTACAATTGCAGATGTATCCAGACGCCACAAGGCGGGTGGAACACGAACAACACCTTCTTCTTTTTGCTGTCTGCGGTACTTGTTCATTTCCATGTCGATACGAAATTGCAACGGAGAAAGCGGCGCCTTGTTCACTTCTCCAGTGTACTTCGCCGCATCACTCTCCAGTGTGAAGCCGTTTGTTAAAAGGTGTGGATGAGGTGTTGTGTCGAGCAGCGCGTCATAGGACTCTTGCATGACTGTTGTGATGGTTATGTCCCCTGTCAGGTACTCTACACTTCCCCGTAGCTTATTCATAAAATCAATTGCCTTTCCCCGTTGCTTTGCCTGTACATACACCTTCAGCAGTGCCTCCGCCTGTCGCTGGGTATGCTGCGGTGTCCCAAAGTATGGGTCCTCCGTTGCACGGTACCATAAGGCCTCTGCACGACGTGCCACAACGTCATACCACTCACGTCCCCATTTTTGATGAGGGGCCCATCGCCCACGGTGCTTTCTGAACGGCGTATCCACATCCCCTTCACCACAGTAACGGGTAGTGCTGTACGGTAGACTGCACCGGGGGCAATAGTCTTCATGAACGTAGTTGGCTTCCATCTCAAGGAAGATGCCAAATAGATCCGATAACTCCGGAGGGCGGACCGCCTTGAACTGGTCGAATAGGTACGTATCACGAAAGTCAAGGCTGCTCAGTGCATCGTGAAAGGCAACGAAGAACTCGTGCACGTGTCGGGTGTGACGAGACTTGAACTCTCCAATGTCACCTACCGCCTCATAGTGTAAGTTGATGAGGTACTGCAAACGATCAAACCAAGCTTTGCAATGCTCTACGCTCTTGATGTCGCGCACTTGCATCAATTCGTCACCAAGCACTTTGGCGGTGAAGGGACTACGTGGGTTGGAGAGCTGCGCTCCGTGCGCACCTGCTTGGTATAATGTATAGCGCCACGCGGGCTCATAGTGTAGATTCGTTATAGCAGGTCGCGGTATGCCCTTGTATAATTGGCTTGTGTTGGCCTCGTACGTGGACAAGTCGTTGCTGCCATCAGCGTTCGTTGCTTCGAGACTGTGGGGTCGCCCAAGTAACTGGTGCAGCTCCCGCTGGCCATAATAATAGCCTCTGAAGAAACGATTGTTGCTAGCGTCTGTGTCGGTATCCCAAAGATTCATATGCTTCGTGTAGAGGGGAGTGATGAAGGGAAGACCGCGCCTCGCTTTGGCTATGTTTCTTTCGTTACTAAAGATGCCGTAGCGTTTTTCATGGATGTAATACGGCTGCCGCATTTCGTCGTGCTGAAGCTTTGTTGCATACTTGAAGGAGAAACGCTTCTGTAAAGTTATGGAGGAAACCTCCATATACACACTGTCTGCCCACAAGGACGAACCAACGTAACAATGTCCCCCATTGCTTCCAGTCGAAGCCACTCGGCGCATCATTGCTCCCCTCGTTTGAGCCTTTTCCTTCAATTCGTCTCCCTTCCCTGTTTTTTTTTAATCTCTCTTTAATTGTATCCTCCTCTCCTCCTTTCACTCGCTACTGAGGTGAAAACCTTCCGGAAAGGCCGTTTCGTTTATTTACTTTTTTGTGACGAACGATAGCGAAAACAACGATAACTCTCGAGAGTTGTTTTTGATGCAGCTTTTCTTTTTTCCTTCCTTTTTTTTCTTTCGCCGGGAGGCACCCGCTGGGTGGAAACATGCGTGTGAAGATGTGTACGCGAAGTTTCAGTTGAAGAGGTGTAGAACAGATAAAAGAAAAAGAAAGAAAACAGAAGAAAACTGTAGAGTGTGTGGTGGGTAAACATGTGACAAAACACCTACGGGTAGCAAAAATAGTGATAGTTATGAGGGTTGTACTGAAATGAGGTTGCCGAAATTCAGCAGCACCAACAACAAATGCTCTTATCAGCAGCTGTACTCAATGTCCATTCACGAATCTACGACATCCCGCATATATTAAATACAAAATATATTTTTTAAAAAAAAAAAGTAAATAAAGAAGATAATAAAAAGGGGTAAAGTGATCCTGAGAGACCGCGGAGGAAGTAAAGTGATCTATTTTCTCTCCGGTATTAAAACAAAGTGAGGAAACAAGCCAAGTGAATAATAATAATAAACACACACACACACATCTAACACACGTTTAAAACAGCACAAAATAAAGTGTTGCTACGGTTGCATCGATGGTGGTGATTGAGGTCGATACGAATGAATATATTTTATAAAAAAAAATTGCAGTTTTGGGTATGTGTTCACGCATCCCTGTTGTGCTAACAGCCGCGGCTGTAAAGGACAGACGGGTGATACGAACAAATTAATCAGCAAGGTGTTTCTAGAGCCTGTTTAAAATAAACAATAAACAAATACCCGAGAACAATAAAAACGCGTGTTAAATCAAACTAATTCTTTTGTTGTTGTTGTTTTTTTAAATCAAACCCTTCTTTTTATTAAAGGCAAAAAGAAACAAAGCACTACCACCAGAAGGCTTGGTGCTCAATAAGTGATGTGATGATATAACAAGTGAAGAGGAGTAATTTCAAAATATATATATATATATATATATATACAAAAATTGTGGCACCCGTCAGCAACGGGCTGTAAAAAAGTAAATAAATGAAACACAGTAAGGCTCAGCCCCCGTGGGGGCGTGGGCAGAAGCAATGACAATATTAACTAAAAAAAAAGAAGTTGGAAAGGGAATGAACTGCTTTAAAAAAGTAAACCAAGAGCAAGCGAGAAGTCGTTGCTGATATATGGGGGGGGGGGGGG
>NW_027124036.1:47491-54898 GCF_001457755.1 Trypanosoma equiperdum
GTTTAAATATGCGTACCGATACATATTTATATGTAGAACATGCATGAATGGACGAGCTATGAACAGGCAATGAAAACAAGCCAAGCTCACGGCACAAGCTCGAGTAGAAACTTAAGAACCACAATACCCCTTGCAACGATCTTCTACAAAACAGCAACGTCAAGTAAGGAAAAAAAATATCTTATGGTACCAACTCTAATGTCACATGGTAATCAGGACACTACGACCGCTACATTATTCCTTTTTTAATTATTATTATTATTAGCCATTAACCGCAATACGCTCCTCGTCCCACTTATTGAATGTAGCAGGAATAGCGCCCCACGTACAAAGGCATTGACTTACGTGTCGGCGGAGTTGCGAGCCGCTCACATGGCGTACGAGTTCGTACCTTGCGGAAAGAAGTTTCACCAACTCGTGTGCAGCACAGCGCCTCAGTCGCTCACTCCCCGGCCTCCGCCCCGGGAAGGGAGGTTCATTAATTTGTCGGAGGAGCTCCACGACGTGTGGTGCCTCTACTGCTTTGGACAACCAGCGGGGTCTTCCATTCAATTGGGAAGTGATGACAGCTTCCAGAGCCAGTTGCCAGCAGTTGTGGTTCAGAGTTGTGTGTTCGAGTACATCGGAAAGAAGTCGAGCACCCACTCCCTCATCTGAAAGCCTCACGAGGCTAAAGATGTCCTCCTGCAAACAGCAACGCAACTCAGATACGGCAATATGTGTCGCCAAATGAGCAGCCTCAGCGTAATCCGTTGTGCTATACAAAAAGCAACGTAGCCCTGCCACTCCCTCCACAAAATGGTGCCACTTCCCGGCCCATTGCCCACACATGATATGACGGTCGTAAGCCAGTGGGTAACGACGCCGCACCTCCTGCTGAAGCCTTGCGGAAGACACAGAACACCATGTTATACATCCCAAGCCAATCATACGCAATTCATTGAAGGCGACACGCACAGCGCTCCCAAGCATTTCCTCCGTGACGGCAGGAGTATCGGCCTGGTGGAGAGGCACTAGAACACAGACAGGCATTATAAATATCTATCAAAAGTATAAATAACTGTATGGTCTCTCTTGATGCGTTATATTCCTTTGGTTCTGAGACGAAGGCGGTACCAATAACTGATGTGTGATTTATTACTTGGGGGAGAGGGCAAGTAAAATCCAACAGTGTGGCTGAAAGGCTTTTTATTTGATGAGCAGGTGGCGTTGTTAGTCTTTAATAGACAAATACACAGCTTTCCATGTGCAGGTCGAGAAAGAAGGAGGGAAGGGAGTGAACAAAAAAAAAAGTGCAGAACAGCCAGTGTCCTCGCGATACAGCGACGGCGGCGACTCCCTGATCACACTGCCAAAACGTGAAGAGTTTTCGCCAGAAATCATGACAACACCGCGGGGCCATCCCCATGTTGCCCAAAGGCTACTCACGATGCGCAGAGATGAAGCATTTGAAAACGGCACTCACAAGTCAACACACCATCTCCCAATGCGTGGCAAAAAGTACGTCAAAACTAACAATATAAGGAGGGGAAAGTAGTCCGGGAAGAGACACAAGGCCCACGCCTGTAGCCACTTCAATCCTGAGGTACGGAAGGTTTTACAACACGAACTGCGGTAATTAATTCCTGCAATCCTCGCCCATTGTCCGACTCCTCATCAATAAAGTCCATGTAGCGCAGATGGCAACCACGCACAACAACGCTATTGCAGCACCGCAACGCAGCCGGGTTCGTTTCATATGCGGAGTCCCCACACCCCTCACCCGCAGCAGGATGTAAAACCGCCATGTCAGTAATGGCATCAAGTTTCATATTCATTGTTACAGCATCAAACTCAACAATGCGTCCCGTCAAAACCATGCCGTTTGTTAATCCCACGCGCACCATGGAATGCTGCAGGCAACCCGCCGCCGCCAACGCGGAAGGTATGGTGCTGGCCGTCAACGCATCCATCGGTTGGATCTGAGAAGGAAGGAAGAAAGAGATAAGAGGATGCCTTCAACGTTTCGAATGGGAAACAAGGAATCTGCTCCCCACCGAACGAGCGGTATGAGTTTACCTTTCGTACGAAACCCAACTTATTCGCCCTTAAACTATATCTTCTTTTTCTTTAGCCTCGCTACCTCTACGTAACATTCAGAAAGTAGTCGAAAAATAAACAAAAGGTGGACAAACCGATATGACATGCAGAATCAGCACAATATAAGCATGACAGAAACTCTCTTACAACGGAATAATACTATGTCTTTCACAATCACAAAAGAACAATCACGTAACGACGCCCAATCAGACCTTTACTCCTCACATTCACAATGGCAGCTGTACATTTTCCAGGGCGTGGGGAGGGCAACAAAGGCAAAGAGAATATTCATCACTGATGAATAGGTGAAAGTCACGCAAAAGTCCTACAAACTCACCCCTGCCTCAGTGTGGTGGTCAAAGAACGGTGCTGTTTATACGTAAGTATACATAAATGGACAAATAAATATATGTTTATTTATCCACAAGAAGGGGGCCCCAGATGGTGCGTCCGCATTCTCCAAACCAGGAAAGCACGAGCCTGATAAGAGACAAAGGAATGTACAAATATAAGCACGCATGCGCAATCTAGAGCTGCGGTGATACATTCAAAGCACCAAACACCCATACGCACCAGAATGCGTCAAAGCGGTGTGCGTTAAAAGCGCACTTGCACTCCCCGCCCCGCCGTGGCGTACTTCCGACGCAACTAAGGAGGTAATTCTTCTTCATTCTGCTTATAATAGGGGCGTAAAGTACACTGAAAAGGCAACGGCATCCGCAAAGGGAAACACCTCCTACATATGGGAATAGCGGAACCCTCCCAGACACCGTGCCGTGTCACCAAACTTAATAGACATCTTTGTGATGTTTGATTACGTGAGTTCGGAGAAACTCGCCCATCTTCTCGTGTAACGGCTCGGTGGGGTTGGGTTTGAAGTAATACGCTAGTACACAAAGAAAGTCAAGCCATTCCGGATAAAACAGCACACCTGGCTCATTCTCAGGGTCTGCGACAACAGCGTGGAAGGAGCTCTCAATAATATCCGGCGTAACCCGACGGATACTGTACCAGCTGAAGCCTACTGTCATGGCCTGGAGACTTCCAAGAGTCATTACGCGCACAATACCCACCTCTCCCCGGTCCCTTGGGGTCCCTCCTACACCTCTCCATGCCTGAGAACCACCATCACGACTTGACGGTGCAACGTTTGATGAACTTTGGCCCCGTGACGAAGTCTCATTATCGGGGGGACGGATGCCGTAGCCTTCTCGTGGTTTCGCGTAGTGGCAAAATATAGCAAAGAGAACCTCTGCATGTTCAGCAAACTGCTGTCTCAAGAGTAAATGGCGTTTTGCGCGCTGGAAGGGGTCTAGTGTAGGACCACGAAACCCATGAACAATGATGTATTCGTTAAGAAACTGATGCACAGCTGCTGGACGCAGCAGCCATGACGGATCATGGGCAGGGTAACTCACCGCCCCCTGCAGGTTTGCATCTCTGCGGTTCATCCTGTCAGCGAGGCCAAGTTTCCTTGGTGGCGAGGGGTTTGGCGTAAGGCGTTCAGACACCAACGCGCTTTGGCTCAATGAACTCTCTGCTTCCTCCGATGATGTCCTGCTCGTCACCGTCATGTTCCTGGAGAGTTGCTGCTCCTCGCGATGTTGTACGCTCTGCATATAGTCCCACACTTGTGCACATCGGAGAAGTGCTTCTACAAACTCGGGGGGCGAGAGACGCAGCTTATAGTAGGAGTTTTTCAGGTCTATTTCCGCCAGCTCTTTACCCGACCGTGTTTTCCTCGTTCCAGGGATGTTTGAGCTCTTCTCACCTGCCCGACCGCTTTTCCTCTTGGAGGCTGAACCATGAGCAACCTTTTCAACAATTCTATGCACCACCGCGCGGTGAAGCTTTCCGCGACCGCCAACAACGCGGCAGTCGCGCAGGAGCCTCCAAAAGTCAAGTGATGAGACAAAGTATTGCCCGTCAGCACCATGTATGGAGGCTTGGGTGTTGCCAAAACTGGCCGTTAGATTAGCACCTGTACTCACATCGCTTTCGTCAGAAATCATCAGACTGTTCGTGCCCGGACGGTCGTAGTCTCGGTCACCTTCCAGCAAAGAGTACTGCATGAAAAGATCACGCAATTTAGGCAGTGCATTTTCCACACACCGCGCGAGACTGTAAAAAAATGAGTTATCCGCAGTCACTTCCGGTGAGAGAAGGTCCGATAACCGCCTTATTGTAACATTTTCCATGTATGCAGGTGTTTCCTCCTGCACCTGCATAGTACAGACGGGTCGCTGCTCCGTCGCAGTGTTCAGAGCGCTGTGTAGGGCATTGAACGATGCTGCAATCCACAGCTGCTGATTCTCCACGACTCGCATCCAGTTCAAATGGCTCGCTGGCGGGTGAAACCACTCCGGATACTCCCTGTGGCGCGTCCCTGCGTACTCATCGACAACGATGGTGGAGTTACTTCCAATTGAGGACGTCACGGAGGCGGCGGCGGCAACTACCAAGGGTGCAATAACCTCTACAGGACTCGCGCGTTCCACTGAACCGCTGTTTTGAATAGAGTCACTGCGTTCCCGCCGCTCGTCATGCGACCGCCGTGGTTTCATCGTCCGGTCAACCCAGTTGGTGAAGTACCGCAGCAGACCAGCAAGAAACACAAGCTGAAAGCCGCGCTTCCGTGTCATCAACTGCTTAGCAGATATTAGACAAGGACCTCCGGTGAGGTTCGTGTACGCTTCCAAAATAATACGACCGACCTCGTCCTCAAGCTTGATCACGTTATCCCTCTTTTCATCCGCCGCTGCATCTTCCTCTACCCGGTCCTCCATTTCCATTCGGAATGGTCGCACTTGGGCATCCATTTTGCAGACAGCTGAGATTTCTTTCATAGTCGGTCCTGTGGCTGGATCCATGGCGCTGATGAGCGCTAGGAATCGGTGCATCGGTAAAAACACCAGTGTTGTTTCTCTCAACAGCGGTGTGAAGGGCAACTCTGCCGAGCTGATATCCGACAGACGCACCGATCTTGCCAAACCTGCACCGTAACTCTCAGCCTGCTCAACAAACTGGTCATCGGGTGTGTCTACAAACAAACTTCCCATCCATCCTTCAATGAGCGTCTGATTCGCCCACAGCACCAACACCTCTAGTGGCAACATCGCTTCGGTACCACCCGGAAAGGGCACCTTCTGTGCAAGCGAGCTCAGCAATTTGCTACCAACACGATCGATTTCACACACAAATTGTAGTTTCCTCTTGTATTCCCCCTCTATCTCCGCTATTTTTTTTTCCAGCTCACCATATTCCGTGTCCTTTTCCTCCAACCTCACACTAAGCTCAGCACTTTCTTGTGTCAGTGCCTCTATCTCAGCTCTGAGATTGCGCGTGCTAATTGACAATGTTTTAATTTGTACCATAATACTCTCCGCTGCAACGGCACTGTGAACCCGAACCTGTGCGTAGACACGCCACTGCCGTATAATGGAACGAATGCGCTCCGCCGCAAAACGCCGTGCCCACCGGGCCCGGTGCTTTTGCTCCTCCTGCCGTCTCCTCAAGCAAACACGTTGCCAGGCCTTCAGAGTAGTCCGCAGGAAGGACTTGATCCAGTTAGCGTTGAGTAAGTCGAAAATGCGGGGAAGACGACGGAAGCGTTCCTGCCGTGTTAGATTCATGTGCGCATACATGATAACGCGCTGTGTTAATTCGTGATGAGCAACAAAGTAAGGCTTGCGTGCGAAGCGAGACAGTTGCATACAATTGGGGGAGTCAACTTGATAGTCCGGTAGTTGTCGCAGGAGAAGGGGATACTGCACAGTACCACCGAGTGCTTCGCGCATTTCCTCGGTGTTAGGCACGTAAACAAGGCGTAGCAGCATACCTATGCAGCGCTCCAGGATTTCATGACGCGGTAGTGCTTTCACAGCTTCCTCTAACAAAAAACAACTGACGGCCGCCCGTGTAGCGAGTATACACAACTGATCATTTCCATTGCTCACCAGAGGCACGTGATTACGAACTACCACGTTATAAAACAGCTCCTTTGCGTAATCCACAAAGGCCAATGATTCCCCCCGCTCGCGTTGGTGAACTGCCACCCACTCGGCACACAGTCGCTTCGCCTCCAGCATCCGCTGGTGGCTCTCCGCGAATATTGGCTTGCCGAACATATGCAGTCGTTTCCTGTGCTGTATCATTACTCTCGTCTCCCGACGCTTCTGTTCGCTCGCTGTATAAGGGTTCTGGTTGCTCGCGACATCCCTTTGATTTCTCTGTTTTATGGCAGGAAGGCGGACGTTGCCGGATGAACTGACAGTACTGGTCCGATGAAGGCTTTCGATGGAAGACATCGTGGACCGGGCGTGCGATACAAATCCTGGAAGCGGCCCAGCAACTGGTGGTTGTTCGGCTTCCTTCATTTTCGGCTGAGTATCTAAGTTTTATTTATGTGTATACGTGTATATCTACCTGTGCGGGCCAGTTCAGCAACACAAGGTGTGCACCAGCACACGCCACGAATTGGTTCGTTTGCTCTCCTTTCTTTTACCTGCAACAATGCTCCTTTCAAGCTTTGAAAGGAACACTCCCTCAAACGGCAATGCGCTCAGGGAGAAGTAATCGGCTATGCAACGATGGTGTAGAGAGTAAATTATGAAGGAAAAAACAACGAAGGAATATGTGCGCCACGTTGCTGAAGAATGGAATGTCATGTGCAAGCAAGTAAGTAATGGGGAGGGGAGACGGGAGGATGGATGCCAGTAGTAACAATACTGCTGTACTGACCCGTGGAGCCACAGAATAATGGAATGAAACATTAAAAAAATAATAAACCACAAAGGCAACGAGCGTCTTCCTTCGTAAACTGCATCATTCGTTCTCACCCACAGCTTCAACTGCCTTCCTTTCACGCTTTTGATATGACGAAAAGGGGGGAAAGTAAAAACATGATTCTATGGTACATTGAAAACATGTTGAGGACACGAACTTTGTTCGCTGGCCCCAGCGCACACATACACATGCACAAACCCTGTCACAACCACAAGTGCGATCGCATATGCGTGGAATGTGTTTGTGTTTGTGTTTGTGTGTGTGTGTTTGGAAAGAGAGGGAGGAGCTACAGAAGCAATGAAAGAAGGAACCTGAGATGGGAATTATGCAGGGCTACAAACCTGCCGTAACGCCAAATTTCCCCCATAATTCCCCCTTCTTTTATTTCTCTGTTATTACCCTCTCTACCACTTCTTCTTTCCCGTCCACTCATACGCTCGTGTCCCGTTCTCTCCTCTCGACACCTTTTCCGCACCCAATGAGGAGAAACGGTGCCCACGGAATTGACTCGAGAGAGATTCGATAGTTAAAAGTAGAAAAAAA
>NW_027124036.1:54908-68220 GCF_001457755.1 Trypanosoma equiperdum
TGTGACAAGGGAACGCCTCCGCCAACGTCCGTGCACACGCTGCGAACTTGGCGTTGAATAATAGTAATAATATGAATTATCAAATAATAACCGAAAACAGAGTAGGAAAACTTTGAAAGGGGGAAGGAACAAATTAAAACTGTCCCAGTGGTGCAGTGCAAAAGAGTATGAACCGCACATTAGGGTCTGTATTATTGAAACAGTGGAAAAGTGTCGGGCTGTCAGTCGTTCTGAGCCTCGTCTTCTCTCACAGTGAAAAAAGAAAAAGGAAACGTGAAAGCACATGTTTTCGTCTGAGAAAGGAGAATTAGAAAAAACATTATTGAAGTGAAGAAAAGACATATATATATATATATATATATATATATGAGAAAAAAAAAAGCACCCTCCACTCCCTTTATTTCCCTTCCTTCGCTACGGTAACCGCTCAAGAAGGAGGCGCACGACAAGGGCCTTGGAGTAAGGGAACAAACATACGCAGGAGGGCCAAAAATACAACAAAAAATAAAGAGAAGAAAATAATGCAACCGGTGAAACGGTATCGGAAAGGTAGGTGATGAAACGAAACACTACCAAATAGTGCATATCGGTGCAAAACATAAAAAGTCATACACCTGAAACCTCCCCTACTCTCTGCGAACAAGCGCATCCACTTTAAGATTTTCTTTTCCCTTCTCACATCTGTTACGTATAAACAACACCGGAAGCACTCGTAACCCTTCGTGAAAGCCATCTTCCTCTGCGTAACGCCGTGCGCAACGGACAACATTACGGGTTTCTTGTATCGGTTAGCCTTACGCTAGGGCGCTCTCCCATCCCCGAATCAAAGTAAATACTTAACTTCCCTCATCACAGACAACCTCATCGCCTACACTCTTTAGAGTAGATCCCTTCAGATTTGCCTCGCGCGCCCAACAACAACGGAAAAAATGCCATCAGCAAGTGAGCGTAACTCCGCCCCAGTGCCTCGTAGCGGCGGTGCCTTCCAGTCGTTTGGAACCCCGTCGGTCACACGCCACTTTCAGTGTCTCGAACATTTGCGGTGCCCTATCAAGCAGAAGAAGGTTAACGCACTCCATGACTGCAGCTAAAAGCCTCTCGGAGTGTAGGCCATACACCCAACACGACTCGGTAGATGACAACTCCTCATCGCCTTCCCCTTCTTTCCCCCCTGACACGGGTGAGTAACCGGGTGTATCATTGGCTAACGATAGATGTTTCTCACGCCTGCGCAACAGCATGCAATGGGGTCTTCGTTCCGCATCACGCAAAGCGATGCATACGTCATCCTCAGCGCAACAAATAAACTCCATTTCGTCCATTCTTCCATTGATCGTCAAGGTTTCCTCAAACGCGGGCGACAAACTAGAAGCCCGAGGAGGTTTCTGCGTTGTCGCGCTCTCCCAACCACTTTTCACGTGAAAAAATCTGTGAATGAATCGACGTATCTTCGACTGGCCCGACTTCGTGCCACCCACAGGGAATCCCTTCAGCGACAGTACGAAATTTGGATGTCGAGTGTTGTTTGACACTGACGTCGTGAGGGCGAGAAACACATCCTTGACCTGCTTAGGTGTCAGAAAGAACTTGCAATTTCTAACACCATTTCTCAGTCGGCGGAAGCGCTGCGCGCTCGGACCGCAATTGGCTTTTCCACTACTTTCCCCTCGCAGTGTAGTTTTCGTTCGAAATCCGTGTCCTTTCCTTCCAGATGCGGGTGCATTCGCACGGGTCGAGAAGCCACAGAGTTGATCGCATGGGATGACAAGGCTCTGCAAGTTCTTCATGGCGCTATCATGATAAAGTAAACCAGTAACCATTCCAAGTTGGGGAAGAGATGATATGATCATGGGCTGAACGATCTCAATACTGCAGAGCGCGTTTTTCGGGCTTGACAACAATGCGGCGAGACACGGAAACCAGTCACGACCACCCACGAAGGCACGCCGCCCCGGAAGTTCTGTCGGCTCCTCCAGAGCTGTAGTGAGGTACATGCACAGCGGATTCACCTCGCCCATACTCGAATGAGGTAAGAACAAGCGCTTCATGATTTGTAAGGTGGAGTTCAGTTGCGCAAGCTCCTTCTCTGTAGCATGTCGGGCGTCTATTAATTCCCTCAGTTCGGTGTTCACAGCCTTTACCTCAAGCATGGCGCGCTCCCATAATACCTGCTCCTCATCATAAGGAAGAGGCTGAAGTACTGAAGGCCAAGAGGAGGGGCTTTTAGCCGACCTGCCCTCCACACATGAACCGCCCCCGCCGGATAAAGGGTCATAATTCGTATGTGATGCAGTCGTGCATGACTTGCCACCCTCCTCCCTGCTGAGAGCTTCCTTCCCACGAACCATACTACAAAACAGCGTTTTCGATCTGAATCTTAATCCTCTACTCCCACCTTGACGCTTCACCGAGCGCAGATCCAAGGGAGGAATCTCAGCATCCACGTGTTGTGCCGGAGCGTTTTCTCCACGTGTCGGGGGCCCCTCCCCATCAACGGAGGAGCAAGCGGTAGTATCGCACACTCCTTCGGTACTAAGGTAGCTGTGGTTCACCCAAGATGAAGCAATGGCCTCGTTTTCCTTCACGTTTTCAGTGAATTTGCTGCCACTGCTGACATGCACGTAATCATGAAGGATATCCTCTGCAGGTGCGAGGCGCAGGAACGGCAATAGGCCCCGAAACCGCTGCACGTAAGCCGCAAGGGGCTTGGCATACTCCATGTGAGAAAGTAGATGCACAGCCCAGTTACGCACAATCAGCGCCACTGCGTCAACATCGATCCACGGCGTAATTGATGCAGCAGCATGGGGGCAGTCTGCTGAAATACTGTTAACATCGCCTTTTCTCCACTTGCTGGTGTCCAACTCATCAAAGGGCCATTTTCCACCTACACACATTACAACACGATACGAATCATGTGGCAAAGAGTCGGAACCCGACGCCGCACTGCCGCTGTGCCCTTTACGCGCCGCTCTTTTGGCTGCTGCTTTAAGTGACTTGCTCGACACCGAGGTATCCCACTTGTTTACTCTCATGGAATCTTGTAATCGAGCAACGGCCGCCTCAGATGGGCACTCCACAACACACATTCCACCGTACATAACGCTCGTCACGACGCCCTCGCCAAAGTTACAACCGGATGACAATATGGCTTCATTAAGGCAATCAAGGGCTGTGCGTCGATATCCACACTCTTTCCACTTTGAAGGGTCAATCGAAACGTCAAAGCAGTTGACGATGATGCCAGCAGGTACCGGCTGCACTGCTGATCCACGCGATTTTGGCTCGTGCACATTGTTTGGCTTCGGATTTAAAGGTTCCTCTATCATAGCACAAGTTCCCCTTCGTTTCGGTAACAGTGAAGAGGCGAGAGGGTCATACGGGGAATCACAGGTGTCATACGACGCCATTTCCAAATTTGGGGCCCAACTGCCCTGGTCAACTAGCGGTGTTTGAGACTTCATGCAGTTGCATGAAACAGACTCGGTGAGATCATTAACGGTTGCAAAGTGGTGGCAGTGAAGACATTCCTTCGGAAACATAGGCGTACCCGATCCATTTGAGGTTTCTGACGATGGCAATAGACTCGAAGGATGCGCGCTCGACGAGTGTACGGAATTACGGTCAGCTGAGGAACGGCTTGATTCTTGTCCACTATCGGCAGTGGACGGGGCTCTTGCGTCATCTGTGCTTAACTGACCGAACGGAGTCACCGGACTGCCCTCCCTGAGGGAGGAGGGACACGAAGATGGCTTCATGGGAAATATGGTGAGCGCGTTTGACTGATTGCTCGCTGAAAAGCACTCCACTCGATCCCAGCGTCGCACGTAGGTGCCACGACAAGCGTGCAACCCGCGTTTACGTAGGAACGCTGCATCCTTTGCGGTGGACTCTTCACTGGATATACGAAATGCAAAGACACCTTTTGCTTCGAAGAAGCAGGCTAAGAGGGTAGAATTCTCTGATGAAATACCTGAACAGTTACTTCTGGCCGACAGATATCGGTTGCATTCACCATAACATCCTCCTCCACGACAACAACCCTCGTGTAATCCCGTACCAGAGCCTGAGAGCGAACTCGATGCCGGTATGGGGCAAACGAGCGATATCCAACGCGAGGGACGGAAACGCCCACTTTCTTGAGACAAACCGCTCTTAACGGCCTCTTCGGTGGTAGGCACCGACAGCGCAGTGTAGGGAGTTGACGACTCACTCGGAATTGACAGAGTGGTGCCAAATGAAAATTTATCTCCCGATGATACAACAGGAAGGTTCCACCAACGACCAAGCAGCGACTGGTGAGAAACATCAAAATCTGCATTCAGTAGAGTAGGACACGTTCTGATGCTGCATGTCTGGGTCCCAGCCGAACCACTTGACGGGAACCGTCGTGCAGACTTTTCGGCAAGTCGGGCGGTGAATTCATTTGCCGCTTCGGGACAGCTGGTTTTACCCTCCATGTTTAACTTGTTCGAGTCCAGTTGTAACCAGCGGCATTTGCAGTTTTCCCTTCCCCCATCTTTTACGGCTTCCGATGTAATAAGATTTGACTGGCACACACCCATTAGTTCCGATTTCAGCTTCAAGTTATATGGACGTAACGGCAGTTAACCTACCACAGGCTGGTCAGCAGGTTTGCGTTAAGAAGCAGTAGTCACAGACGTTTTATTGCTCAGTTAAGGTCCCCTTAAATCTGTTATTCCGCGTGGAATGGAACCAGGACCCCACCGGCTCAACGTCCGTATATAAACAGAATATGGTTTACTTGACCGGGGTACGATAAATTCCTTTTTTTTTTCCTTCTCTCTCTCTTTTGACACACACACGTGTTTGTGTGTGTGTAGAATCTCGTGGGCAGTGGAAGGATGGAAGCCAAATGGAGATCTACGCGACGCGAGTGTATACGTAAAATCTCTGAAAGAAAAACAATGGCACACCAACGGCGCCGCCTTTTGCCCTGAACACACTCCAACCCGCTCCACAGGGCTCTTTCCTTTTCACTTTTTTCTTTCTGTTTCAAGCCCTTGGGGGAAGTAAAAACGTATTAGTGTGAGTGAAGTAAAGTGAAGTGAAGGTGAGAGGTGCTGATAAACAAACATAATCAATCTGTACATGGCATGGAAGTAAAACAACCTATCATGTATGAGCGCTGCTTTCGACACAGAGCAGCTGTAGTCAAGTTGAAACGTAACATATGATTGAACACACGTATCGCTTAAAAAAGAAAAAATGGAAGACTCACGGTGCAGTGCAGTTAATTGGAAGAACAAAAATATCAAAACAAAAACAACAAAGACTATTTTATTTTTATTTTTTTACAATTCCACACCACACAACACATGGATGAAACAGTGCCTATGCGCACGTTCACCGTCGTGTACCCAACAGCCTCAACAATTGCTTAGAGCGAGACCAAAAAAATTGCGAAACGGGAACAAACTCAATTAGCAGAAAATACGTCAAGATGTCAAAACTGATGACACAAATAAGAAATAAGATGAGCCCTCAAGTTTTTCTTTTTTCCCCACACACATACACACACATACGCTATAGAACCTACAGCTGGATGAAGTAGAAACCAAATAAAACCAAAGAGAAAGCGATAAGGCACGATATTGTTGCAGGGCCACCTGACACATAAACACAAATTACCACAGTTTCCAAATCGAGTGGTGAGTTTTTGTTACGCCATTGGTCTCCAACTCGCTGAACTCCTTTCCAACCATCGGATCATTCGTTTCTTTCAGTCCTTTCAGGACGATTTCACGGTGGCTCCGCACAAACTCATTTCCCTTTTCCCAAAACTCGGAACGATACTTCACCCGCATTTGTATTTCGTGTATTTCCTTCGCGTCCATGCGCCGCGCCTTCGTGTAGACCATAAAGAGTGGAACACCAATGACAGCGATAAAAATCCACGGTGTTTGAAACGCCATGGCGCGGCCACTAAACCTTTTATTTAATAATTTTGTTTATTTATTTATTTTTGGGAGGAAACGAATGGGCAGAGACAGAAATAGAATCAAAAAAGGAGTATGTGACATACGTTTATATGGCACGACCGCTGGATGCCGCAGAAACGAATAGCGGAACCGAAAGCAAAAGGGATAAAGGAACGGTCAAGAATAAATCAGGCTAAACAGTATACATGTTTATATATATATATACTATATCAAGCGAAAATCACCAAAGAAAGTTATTATAAGGTGGCATCGTTCTTAGCATCAACGAAGTAAAGGGGAAAAGAAGAAAATGGAAATGTACGCACACCGAGCACGCAAGGCGCACAATTACGAAGGATTCACCATTGCATTGTTAGTATAACACAAAAGCGGTAACCCACCAACAAGCTCTATTGTGTACACTAAGGACTGTTGAGATGGGGGGATTTTTTTTTTAAAAAAGAAGGGAACCCAACCGTGCGACTTTTTATGCACTACGAGCACATACGTCTGTGTAAATGGGCATCCAACCCCCTTCTCCCCCCCCCCCGCAAAAAAAAAAAAGAGGGGGAGGGAGCCGCGGTAACCGAAATGCGGAAAGCTCTATACGTGCCTTCCAGAGCAACGAGATTTTGGAAAGGAAAGAAAAAGAAAGTTATTAGGCACGACATTTCCATGAGCGCTGCCCCGAATGAGCAGTGCCCCACAAAAAGGTAATACACAATTTTTTTTTAAACTCAAAAAATGTAACAATCAACCAAGAAAACAAAGAAAAACAGTTACATACGTGCACATATATCCCGAGCACGCGCTCTACCGCTTATAAAGCCACAAAGGCACATGGAGGGTTGGGTTTGGGGAATCGGGATTCTCACATACATTCATGAACAACTGGATCTTATATGCTTCAACAGAAACCTCCCACCACAGCTCCCCCACCTTTCCAGCGGTTGTTCCACCTCTTCATCCTTGGGTAACAGCATCATCTAAACCCACAACTCATTTGTAGAACCTGCAAGCCATCATTAAAAAAAAACACAAGAAAACAAGAAAACAAAATCACGCCCCTTCCCCTTCTGTTCCTTCTTCTGATGGTGACTCGAGAAGCACATCTTCATTCAGACAACGCACGTATACGCGGGGTGTGCGCAGTTCCCTGATCCGTACTATACTTGGGGTGGTAATAATCATTATAGGTTCCCCATCCAACTGTACGTAAAGAGACACTGACTCCTTGCTTTCTTTCTTCAAGTTGTTTGCTGCGCCCTCCAGGTTCATCTTCGACTGCTTTCCTTCCCCCTCACGCGCCGGTGGTTGTTGATGCTTACCCTTGTAGATGTCCTCTGGGCAGCACGAAACGAAGAAGATGACGTCGTTGGTTTGAGAAATTTTGTTTGCTCCTTTCCCCGCATTCATTTGCATCATTCCCATGTGGATAAGGCCGCTGTGAGTTTGCACCTCCAACTTTCGGTCATTCACACATACCGGTGTGATTGAAGCTGTGCTCTTACTTGATCCTTTGCGGTACAGTTTGCCGCTCCCCGCGTTCCATGGTTTTGTCCCCGCTGCGTATGAGGTGACGTTGGTAAGCATTAATGTTTTACTTCCACTGGGAAGTTGCACATTCGTCATGTGGGACCCACTCCCGGCAGGGGAAACGTATCCCCCTTCTCCACACGTCGATTCACTAACCCAAACACTCGGAACACACCCCTTCAGTGGGGAACAACTTACCGCCGCACGAAAACTAAAACAACAATATACGGCCTTATTTCTCCAACGTTTACTGCAGAATTTTGGGTTGTTTTTGCGAAATGTGCTGAACCTGTGTGTCACATATGCATCGAACCCGACACTAACATAGTTAATGAAGCGGTAAATCTTGCAATCAGGGTCATCAGTTAGTGCGTCCCAATCAATAAACAAATCATGAAGTCCACCTTGCGTCACACTGCTCTTTTGTCCGTCCGGCGACTGTGGCTCCTCCTCCTCCCCCCCATCCCCCTGCTGGGCTCGCTCATTTTGCCTGCATGCCACTGACATGGGCACTACTTGCATCACCCAGCGGTCAAACGGTGTACTGCGAGCGGTAAGGGCTTTTTGAACATAATGTTCAATCAAATCTTCTTTGCACAGCGGTCCACATTTGCCTCCACGACTGTAACCACGGCCGAACCCTACACAGTTTGAAAAGTCATTGCCTGTGCCAAACGCAAGAACCGCTAAAGCGGGAAAAATTGGTTTCCCCCGTGGGGTGGCTTCACCGCGCGCGTTATTGCCCACCTCCTTCTCTACGATCTCCCGCACCGCGTCCATCTGATCCATAATGTAAGAAACTGTTCCATCCCCACCAGAAACGAAGACGGTCCCACGATCATCCACAGCGTCTGTTGGCAACCGAACATCCACCTCCGTGCCTTTTGTTTCCTCTTCTTCTTCCTCTTCGTCCGACATGTATCGCACAGCATACTTGCGGATGGCCTCATGTAAAGGTGCGGGATCGGCGAAGAGGTCTTTATTAAGCAGAACCACGCGTTCCTCACCAAAAAACGACACTAGGTTCTCAGTAATGTATCCCGACGTACCGGTTTCACCAGCCAATGGATTGACAATGGCAAGAACGTATTGATAGTGAGTCTTCTGCTCCGTTGTTTCAGCGTTGTTATCGGTATCACCCCCTCCTTTTCCAGTATCATTATCTTGAGATTTATTCCCATTACCAATGCCAGGGTTGTTCTTATGAACTCCCATCATAGCGTTATTTGCAACAACGTTAGATAACGACATTTTCCTTACGCGTACAGCAGCCCAACAACTCCCCTATTGAAACTGCAGAGAACAGTAACAAACTGTCAAACGCAAGCGAACAACGATGTAGATGTTGTGCACCTGAAATCTGGTACACTACGGAGGTGCAGCAACACAGTACCAAGGAAGATATACAAATATTTTACCTTATTTTATTTCTTTCCCCCCCCCCTCTTTTCCTTTTGAAACTCGACGTTATTTAGCACCAGGTCAAGTGACTTTCCTATGCTCCTCTTTCGCCTTCTATCTCTTATCTTTCTCTTTCCCTTTTTGAAAAGAAAAAACCCTCCACTCCCCCTCGCTTGTTGAATTTTACGTCTATTTGGTGGTGTGGAAACAAAACTGCGACGGAGAAGCGCCCTTAAACAATCAAAAAGAAAGAAGGAGGAAATATATGTGAAATTGAGTTTACTGAACGGACGAAATCAGTGGAAGATGGATACGGACGGCAACGACGTCAGTAACCCAATCATAGTGAAGTTACATATATTTATTTTGATATAAATCCGAGAAACCCTTCCGATTCCGATGGCATAGGCTCCCAAGCCAAACACACACCTTCTGACGAGCAGCAGCAACATGGTTTCGACGTCGCTGTTGAGGCGATGTTGTCAGAAGCAAATATGCGACTATTCCACAGTGTGGCAGAGACACATCACCCGAATCCGCACGGTCACATACGCAGCGAGTTGCCTCATGTGGACATACAACAAAAAAGTGAAAAGAAGCTCCCGCCCCTCCCCCCCCCTCAGTAGGCTGAAACAACAAAAAAGAACCTCAGAGGCCTCGATTGTCTCGGTTGCTGCGTCGCCACCCCCATCGTGAGGTCAAATTTCGCCTGTGTTACCGAAGCTTTACAGTAGCTGACACCAGCAAGAAATGCTCGAGAGAGACGATTCCACTGCCTGGGTTTATGCTCCGGAACCTCCACCTCCTCCCCCTCCTTTACAACCCGCCGCCCCGCTGCTGCGCTCCCAGTTAATGAAGGTAAAAGAGTACCAAGCACTAAATGAACTGCACTCAACCCCCAGTCCACGCTAGCGTCCCACAACTGTAACAAAGCTCCCCTTGACTCCACAGCAACGGGGACAGGGAGGGAAGATAGCGGTGGTGGTAGAACCGCTGTGGCCTGCACCGGAGTTTCAGTTCTGTGAGCCGCCAAACCCCAGTGAGTAGTAACATCACGGGCAGTAAAACCCATCGATGTGCGGCCCATCGAGTACGAGAGGCGGCACGTAAAGCCAGGTACGTGCCGTAGCGGCCGCCAACCAATTCCAGCATCCATCTCGGTGAAATGCGATGTGATGTGGTTGACACGCAGACGCGTGGCGAGGTCGAAGCGATCGGTGCTGCATGTGACGGAGTAGCAGCCGCGACGGAGAACATCCACATGCGAGGAGAAAGTTAGTGCTCGACCCAGGTGGAAGCTATAACCAAAGTAAGCGTTTGCTGCACTCACGATGTCATTTTTCAGAGCAACACCTACACCGCAGCGCAACTCTCGAATCCTCCACCACCGACCTACCTTCTGTGTTTCGGCGCATAACTCACTACTCGAGCCACTGACAGGCTCAGCAACTTCTTCCCTTTTCTTCATGCAAACCCCTGCCGTGCCGCTACCGCTATCGCCATTCATTGAAGTGGTATTGCCACTGGTATTACCAACCTTTACTTTTTTTCCAGTACTGATGGCACCTCCACGTCTTGTATCATCACCATTAGAGGTAATCGGAGGCGTAGTGGAAAGCCCGTCATGTTTTTTATCAACACCGGTAACACCACCCAACTTACTCTCGTCAGGTAGTTTCCCAGTGGGCGCAACAGGTACGTCAGCGACAAACCTTTCAGCGGGGGAATCCATCGATATGAGCGAATTTCGGCGACTGCCGTCACCCGAAACGAACACCCGCCAGAAACCGCTCCAGTTGAACATCAGTCGGTCGACCTGCAGCGACGAATCTGTCCGAGGTGACACCGTAATAAACTCAAATAGGGGAAGAGTGGTAGACATCCAAGAGAAACACACCAAGTTAAATATCCCCGCCCATTGCCTCTTGCCCCACGTCGCCTCCAATTGCAGCACATCATTGGCGTGGAAACCGGAAGGCCGCGAGCAGGCATCGTTCCACCCGCCGGTCAGACCGAGAGAAGCGAGCAGCCCCGCATTCACATTAAACGTACCCCGTGAAAAGATCGGCACCAACACGCACGAATTGGCAAGCAACTGCCGAGTGCACCGGTGCAGCACCCGCATGCCAGAGAGATTTTCAGCAGGTTTAAGTTTAGCCGCACCGCTTAATGACGTCGAATCCACCGCATGAGTGTGTGACCCGTTTACGCCTACAGTTGGAAGGGAACATGCGGGAGTGTGGGAATTCCCAACGGTACCGGTGCGGCCAGCTGGAGCCCAGTCGATAATAGAGGCTGCAACGGGAGACAACTGCATATCGAAACTGCGATTGAGGTGGAAGTGATGCTGCATTGCGAAAAGAATATCTACTGCCCCTCTCCTTCACCTGCTGCCTCACTCTCCCTTTTCTTCCACTTTCGGCACAAGCGGTGTTTGGTTATTGTTGTTGTTGTTGTTGTGAGTACCTGTTTAATTTATTATACTTTTGACAACTCCGCCTCTATTGGCAGGCCGTGACGCCTCGTCTAACGGACGCTCAACGGGGCAGATTTTGCACCACAACGCTATCCACCAACACTACCACTACAAAAGAGAGGTCACTTCCAGAAAGAAAAAAAAAAAGATAATCAATCAAATGGAAAATAAAAAAAAGCAGGAAAAAAAGGGCGAAGAAACTGAGGTCAGTGCGGAGGTTCACACTGTCTTACCGTTTCAGTCTCGTCCGCTTCCTCCACTACTCCGTTTTCAGGCCTTATCCCTGGTAAGTCACAAGACATAACTCAACATAATCACACATGTCACAAATATCCACACGGCTTATATTAAGCATGAACGGAAGGAACGACACGGCAAACCTGTTTCCTACATGTTTATATACCCAACTTCCCTAATAAATATGCAAGCCTACAAACATTTGTAACTTTATGAAAGGAAATTTATTTTTTACCGCTACCTCACCTCTTTTTCCCTCTGCTTCACACGCAAAAGGATGAGGAGGAGACCAGAGGGCGGAGGGGGGAAAGGGAAAAATAGAAATGAAGCAAAACGAAAGGTGACATGCGGAGGCAAAATACATGAAGAACCGAGTATATGCAACAATAAAGTTCATAACAATAAAAACAACAACAACAACAACAGTAATAATAATAAGACGAAATGGAGTAGAAATAGGAAGAAGAGTAATGCATGGAGCGGTCATTTGATGGGCTTAATTGTGATGGCTGTAAAGATGCGGCCGCTGGAAATGCCCACAACAAAGGGAACAAACAAAAACACAAGCACACGGGCACATAGACAAAAAAAACAAAACTATTGCGAGAAATTTTTTTTAGGCCGATAATAATAATAATAATATAGATATAGATGTATATCCTGTTGCGTTCTGTCTTGATTTTTTTTAATTATTATTATTATTATTTCAATTATCCCTTATAAATGTATTTACCCCATGTATATGGATTAAGAAAGTTCTTAGAACTCAGGGAGTTGCGGTCGCTTCCCTTTCCTCTTTTCTTTTTCTTTTTTGAATCCCTCCTTTTCCTTTTGTTTGTTTGCTCTTTTATTTGTTTGTTTTATTCTCCTTGTAATACTTGGCCTGCCACACAAACACTCCTCTTTTCAATAACAAAACACCTTACGTATCGTTAAAGTGCAAGAGGAGGATGGAGATTGGGGAGGGGAGGGAAAAATAAAAATAAAAATAAAAATAAAAAAAGAAAAAGACAAAGACAAAAAATTGCACACCGCAATATTCCTCTGTTCCTCCTCCTCCTCCTCCTCCCCTCCCCAATCTCCATCCTTTTACATATTTTTGTTCCTGTTTATTCTTTTTATTCACCCTTTTCATGTTTGCATTCATAAATATAAAAAATATAAATGTGTATTGTTGCGGTTTAAAATTCCCTCCCCCCCCCTCCATCCCCATCATAACGTACATCCCTCTTTTGCTCTTTTCTTTTTTATTTTTATTCCTCCTTTTCATTTTGTTTTTTATTTTGCTCTTCTGACATGGCAAAAAGTCAGGAGGGGGGAAACAAAAGAGACAAAACACTAAATTAATGTGAAGTCGCACCGTAGTTTTCCGGCAAATGGAGCGGAAGGGAACGAAAAGGAAAAAAAAAAGAAGAATCTTGATAGGTTCAAAAAATAAAATAAACCTCTCATGGCATAGGAACATTTACGGTGACAACACCACACACATCTTTAAATTTAGTTTCACTTAATTCTACTTTGATTTGTGTTTCTTTTCATTTTCGTTTTGTAATTCATTTATGTTCTTCTTTTCTTTTCCTTCATGGCGTCTCTTCTTCTTTTTCCTCTTATCAAAAACAAAAAAAATTAAAAAAAACAATAACATTAACATTAACATTAACTATTGGTCATGTTTTCCTTCGTTTTCTTGCTCGTCTCATAGTCCCAAATAACAAATATA
>NW_027124036.1:68238-69190 GCF_001457755.1 Trypanosoma equiperdum
AATGGAATCCTTGCCATCATAACATAACCCCCCCCCTCCTTTCTTCCTTCCATCCTCTGCTTTAATAATACATGTATGATAACATAAATTTTCAATAATGTAGTTATATTATAAATATTATAAATTTTTCTATTATCTCATTTTAGTCCTTTAATGTCTCGAGGTATGCGATGAGGTCGGCGCGTTCCTGTGGTTTCTTTAAACCTGCAAAAGACATTTTAGTGCCGGGCATAAATTTCTTTGGATTCTCCAAATACACGTCAAGTACCTGCGGAGTCCACATAACACCGGAATCTTGATTGGCTTTGCTGTACGTAAAACCCTCAACAGTTCCGGATTTACGGCCAACAATTCCATATAAATTAGGCCCAACACCGTTGGAACCGCCTTTTGTACCCGTGTGGCACTGCGCCGCCCGGCCCTTAAAAAGTTTCTCCCCACGCACTGCGTCACCGGGTGGAAGTGCTGCACGCTCCTTTGGTGGCATTTACTTTTATTCTTTTATTTTTCTTTTTTTTTTTTGAATTATTTCTTTTCTCTTCTTCTTTTTTTTACTTTTTTGTTAATATATTGTTGTTATTATTATTATTGCTGATGCTGTTGTTGGTTTGTTTTTTCTTTTTAAAAAAAAAACTCTTTAATGATACCCACATGTGTAAGTGCAGGAAACATTAAGATAAATATAGGGAGAATAAACAAGAAAAAAATGTGTAATAAATGCATAAAGCAGATATTTAACAAAAAAAAAAAAAGAGAACAAAAGAATAAACGACAGTATTTATTATTAGTGGCGTCTCCTTGTGATAATGAATATTTGTATAAACTCATATATGTTATGGGAGGGGGAGAGTCAATATGAAGAGGGAGTGAGAGATCAATAATATTGTTTTTCTTTTCTTTTTTTCTTCAAAAAAAAAACTAGAAAGCAGTGTAAAAATAATTGTTTTTTTTT
>NW_027123863.1:0-1044 GCF_001457755.1 Trypanosoma equiperdum
TTTTTTTTTTCATTATTGCTTACCTTCGTTCACACATTCACACATACACACAAACACACACAAACAAACCCAAATCTTATGCTGTTAGTGTGGCGTAACTTTCCCTCTTTTCCTTCCATAATTGTTTCATTGTGCAAAAAATGCGTTCACTGCACTTTTCCCTCCAACTCCCCTCTCCCCGAACTCATAACCCAAACTCTCAAATCTATTTTGTTCCAGAGAAAAAGAAAGAGAGAGAGAGAGAGAGAAAAAAAAAAGAAAAGAAAAGAAAAGAAGCAAATACAAGGAAAAAAAAAATGTATATTGTTGCTTTAGTTTTTTTTCTTCTCTCCCCCCCCACACGTATTTCCGCTCAAATATTACGTCCTTGATGAAACTTTTCACGATATTTTGTTTTGTTTGTTTGCCTGTTTGTCTTCGTTTCTCTTTACGTTGGGCTTGTGGTCATTTTTTTTTGTTTTCTATTGGTTTCGTCGTTGTTTCTTCATTACTTGTTTTTTTTCTCCTTCTTTTCCTCCCTCTTCTCAATTCTCGTGTGCCTTTTTTCTTTTTTTATTGATTGTTTGTTTTTAAATTATTATTATTATTTTTATTATTATTTTCTTGTTTTCCCCTCACAAACGTCCTGCTGATGCTGGCCTCTTGTAAGCTGGTCGAAAAATCGTAGGCTTATAAAAGAAGAAGAAGAAAATTTCTTTTTTTCTTTTTTTTCAGTTTAAAAAAAAAATAATAAATTATAATAAAAATAAACTAAAAAGAAGAGGAAATAGTTGTGTTTTCATTTTTTTTCCCCGCTTCTTTTGTCTCGTACACATTTTCTCTATTTCTCCCCTCCCCCCGTGTGTATGTGTACATAAATGCCTGCAGTTTTTGCGCTCTATTTGAAGCAGTAATAATAGCAAGTATGAATATGAAACAAAATATGATCCAGAAACTAACATGTGGAAAACAGCGGGGAGCAGTGGGAGGAGAATTATGAGAGGAGGATGAGTTAAATTCGGTATTTGAGGAAACAAAAGAAGAGGAAGAGAGTGGAAAGAAAAA
>NW_027123863.1:1061-4222 GCF_001457755.1 Trypanosoma equiperdum
AATAGGCTTTAAAAATCGCGAAAGGTTGGCGCGGTAACAAATTATTGCATAAATAAGAAAGAATGAAAAGGGAATGGCGGGGGGGGAGGGTGGAAAAAAAAAATGAAAGACGAAACTTGGTATTTTGTATTTAAGAAAAAAAAAAGCGATATGGAGAAAGAATTCTGTATTTCTGAGTGAATGCGTGATTCTTATTTGCATAAATGCACGGGGTTACATTATGCGAAGAGGAACCCCGAGCTAACCAAAATACACCAAAACAGGAGAAAATAGAAGGTTCCAAAATAATTGATAAAGTGCTGCGAAATTTCTTAAATTGGTGTCATTGTGATTAGTCTCTGCTTTTCGTATTGGGATATATCTTTTTTTTTTCCTTTTTCTTGTGTGCGTTTGTGTGCGCTTGCATGAACCAAATTATTGACTTCCCCCTTTATTTCTGTAAAATTCTTTTTTCTTTCCGTTCTTGTTATTATTATCACCGTTGAGTTGACGGAACCCGGTGTAAACAACACCCAAACAACCAATCAAACTGGCAGAAGGCGTATGCGCGTTGACCCTCCCTCATATATTTTTTTTCACTGCGGTGGGAGTGGTCCTACGCGGCACCATTCTTTTCTTGTGTTTTTGTATTGCTTTTACTATTACTATTATTATTACTATTACTATTATTATTGGTGTTGCTTGCTTTGTAGGTGTTGCCATCTTCTGTTTCCATTCTCCAAGTTATCATTTTTTTTTATTTTTCTTTTTTCTCACTCCTGTCTTCTTTTTTTTTTTAAATTGTAACAGGTATATATATATATATATATATACCTATATATATCTGCAAGCTTAAACAGTTAGTTTGGTTTGAAATTCAAACCTCATTCGTTACTGCGAAGATATGGCTGAGGCAACCGAAAGTCCTCTTCAATGTAGCACGAATAGCTTGCCCCACAAAAGTGTGTCCCCCTTCACACCTGCGGCTAGTGCCCGTCATCAAGTAACGGTAGCAGACGGCAAAATTACGCTGCTTCACCGCATCGGCAGTGGAGCTTTCGGTGAATTATATGTTGGGGTTGACAAACGTTCGAATAAAAAACTGGCGGTGAAGTTGGAAAAGCGCAATATAGCACATCCGCAACTTTGCTACGAGAATAAAGTGTACCATTTGCTACATAGCGGTGGTGGTAATGCGCTGGGAATTCCGCGTATTTACTTCTATACCACGGAATCAACTTGTAACGTACTCGGTATGGAACTTTGTGGGCCGTCGTTAGAGGATCTCTTTAACTATTGCGGAAGGCGCTTCACCATCAAAACGGTTTGCATGATTGCCCATCAAATGATCAACCGTATAGAGTTTGTGCACAGTAAAGGAATCATACATCGAGATATTAAACCTGAAAACTTTGTGTTTGGTGAGGGTAATAGGACGCATGTTCTCTATATTATTGACTTTGGTTTAAGTAAACCGTATTGGGACCGGCGACGTCAGGTTCACATTCCCTTCTGCGAGGGAAAATCTATTACGGGAACGGTGCGTTACTGCAGCTCATGGACCCACAAGGGTTATGAGCAGGGTCGTCGTGACGATATGGAGTCTATAGGGTTTATTCTTGTTTACTTTATGAGTGGTACGTTGCCGTGGCAGGGAACTACAGTTAGAGATGCAGCACAGAAGGTGGCTGTGATTGGGGAGAAGAAAAATGCAACTTCGGTGCGGGAACTTTGCAACGGACTCCCCAACGAGTTGCTGCAGTATTGCGCGTATTGTAGGCGTTTAGGCTTTACAGATCGACCGGATTATGACTACCTGCGTGGACTTTTTTCACAACTTGCGCGGAAACAAAAGGGTGAACAAACCCCACAGTCGGCAGCATCACCCATACTGGCACCTGCAGCACCACAAACATTATCGCCACCAGCCGCACCGAAGAATCGCACAACGACAACTTCACCTGAGCCAAATGTTAGCTGGGCACCAGATCTTGGAATGGACAGGACAATAGTAAGTGAATATGATTGGATGTTTGACTGGTTCTTGAAGCGGAGGAGCGAAGTGAGTGGAGTCCCGTGGCGGAGTCATTCCTTCAGGCGACAATAAAATATTGTTTGGACTCTGGGGGTGAAACTTCTCCTACCCATATCTGTGTACGGCATTTCTTAAAGTGGGGAGTTTTCAATACGAACTGATGCAAATTTGCCACTGCTCTTTTATTCATTTTTTTCCCCCCCATACGTATGCGTTTATGTCTAGTGTTTTGTTTTGTTTTTTGTTTTTACGACTTGATCTATCTTTTTAGTTAAGTTATTTGTGGGTCGTTGTGGGTTCTCTCATGACCAATGTGGCGTTGTTGTTTGTTTTTCTTTGGGGGGGGGGGTATCCGCAATCCGATAAGAAATTTAAGTTGTTACAGTTATATATTTATATATATTTATATATTTATTTATATATTAATCAAAATCACGCGCACACACACTCGTATAGTTTAGTAGAAGCACTGTGTGAGGATGAAAGGCTGAGGGAAAGGAGAAAGAAAGATATTTACAAAAAAAAAAAAGAAGTGAAAAGAAAAGAAAAGAATAAAAACAAGACAGAAAATGTGTGAAGGAGAAGGTGAAGAGGAATTGAGAAAGAATTTAAACGTTTTTTTGTTTCTGTCTTTTTTTTTCTCATTTACAAGGGACAATTAGCAATTCACATTATTATGTCCCTTCACATATATATATATATATATATATATATGAATGCACAATGTTTTGTGAATATTTTTGGGTATGATTATGTGGAACATGCTGGACCATTCTTTTAATAGCACACATTTACCCAGAGGCATCCCCCCATTTTTCTTGTCTTTGCTTTTGTTATTTGCCGCTAGGGGGCATTTGCCTTTTAAAAAAAAAAAGGAAAAAAAAAACTATCCGTTCCCTCTTGATCATTTTTGTCGCTTTTTTTTTTGTTCTCTCCTTTTATGTTTGTTTGTTTTTTTTTGTGTGTGTGTGCGTGTTTTTTTTTTTGTCTTATGTATCTCACAAGTGGGCATGTAATTCACATGTTTTTCTTTCTTTTTTTTTTTTGAAATTACTGTTCACATACACCTTGTTGTTATGTGTTCGTGCTTGTTTGTTTGTTGTTGGTGTTGTTTTTTTTTTCTTTGCGTGTGTGTGTATGTGTGTGT
>NW_027123863.1:4252-4871 GCF_001457755.1 Trypanosoma equiperdum
TTGTGGGGAATGTTTGTTTGTTTGTTTGTTTGTTTGATTTTTTTTTAAAATTCTCCTTCGGTTTCCCTCCTTCATCTTTTTTTTGTTTCTTTTTTTTTTTCTCGCAGTAGAAAGAAAAATATAATAAAGAGCTAAAAAAAAAAAAGAAAAATCCTGCTATTCACACCGGTTACATAAATCATATATGCGAATCTAAAATATGTCAGTTGTGAAGAAAGATGAGGCATTTCTTTATGTATTTTATTATTATTATTATTATTCTCTCTTGCCTCATCACAATGAAAAAGAAATTTTATGTACGAGACACACACGCACACACGTGTGTCAATAAATTATTCAACCAAACAGTTAATAAAATCTCAAAAATAAAATAATAAAAATAAAATAAAGTTGTGAGTGTGCCCCTTGCGACGTTGTGTTATTAATATGATTTTTTTTTTTTTGAAGAAAACAAAATTTTATTTTTATTTTTATTTCGGAGCGTTTGAGGTTTTCTTCTGATTTCAGTAATATAAAATTAAATTAAATTTTTTTAAAAAAAGGATGAGGCAGCTTGGCGAAAGGGCGGATGGGAAAAAATAAAAATAAAATTTGTACCGTCCGATGATTTTTTTTTTTT
>NW_027124230.1:0-276 GCF_001457755.1 Trypanosoma equiperdum
CAATTTTAAGAAGTTTATGAAACTTTATACTTTGAGAGAATTTGCTTTGCTTGCTAAATTTTTATATGTCTTATCACTCATTGATGGAAATTTGAAAAATAGTAAAAATGCAAAAATATGAAGACTAGGTACGACATTGGGCTGTAGGCGTAAAGCTCTATGGTTATAAGGTATGAAAAATAAGTCATATTCCAATATTGTACATTTTCTCTATCTTGTTTACCTAATGGACATTAGCCTCGGCTATAATAGCAATATTGTATTGCAATAATAGTG
>NW_027124230.1:310-7388 GCF_001457755.1 Trypanosoma equiperdum
TGGTGCTGTGAGTGAGTGTGTATGAAAGGCAGTGGGAACTCAAAAGGAATATTATTAAAGAAAGGGTTTAAACGAAGAAAAAAAGTAGGTTGAATATGCGCAGTTTGATGCAAACAAATGATTATTGCATCATAACATACAAGGAGATAATGGAGGGACCAATGAGTGGAGACAGGATCCAGTGTACAGAAGAAGTTGAGTAAATAAAAGTAACATAAAGAAGCAGCGCGAGTTAAAATATCTAAGTGGACAACTGCCAACTTGCTTTTAAGAACTCTTAGATTAGTGAAATACGTCCACTAAATGTACTATCTTTGTAGATCGACAACGAAACACAGTGAATGTAGCTGATAAAGACTGTAAATTAGTCAAAAAGATCATCTTGTAACAGAATTCAGCGATAATATGCGAGAGCAACCGACACACTCACTTATAATTGCATCCAACCTTGCAGAAAGTATTAGAATCAGCACAAAATTTGGAAATAGTAACAGAAACAAAAAATGCATGATAACAGCTGAGGATAAGCGAAAACAATTATGTTATTGCTTCTGAAAATAGTGTAGAAGATTTGAAGCTTAGTGATCCATACATTTGATCGAGTAGATAAGTTAATAGGTAGCGGTAAGGATTTTATTTTTTTCAGAGTAGCCTGCGAAAAGAATTGAAAATTGCCTTGAATTGTAAATTTATAAGATTAAAGTTAAGGTGACGTAGAAGATAGCAATTGAATCTATATTAACAGGAAAAAGTCAGCAGAGAACAACCCATTTTCCATTAGTACTTTTATTTCCCTCATATCTTTCAGTATAACTAAGTTTAAAAGAAAGTGATAGTAAATGATGAGAATAGCGCTGTCAGCAGTGGTTAGATTGCAGTTAGTTAGAAACTAATTGGTAATTCAAAAGAATTAAAGATGAAAAACATACAAATCCAAGCGAATCAAAGCACACTAAAAAGAAAAGAGAATAATGTAGCAGCTACGCCAGCAGTCGCGATTCATAAGAGCTCGAAAGACACTGTTGGTCGCCACAACCAATGCAATGGAAAACACTGCAATTTACGTAAACCTGAATAAGTGAAACAGATTTTCCAGTAAGCGATGTACTACTAACAGTCATAATGGTTGAAGTTGGCTAACTGATAAAAGAACCCGCTCAAGAGCAGCTGCAATAAGCAAGGCACTTGTGATTTTCATGAAACAAGGTCAACAGGCTTAAGGGGAGCCAACGGAATCGGCGGCAACATCAAATATAGTCGATGTATTTTAATTTTTTCTGCAGCTTTTAACAAGACCTAAAGCAGAATAGAAAAGAACCTCACAAGCCATGGAAAGGCAGCGGAATAAGATGTAAAAGATGGTTATAAATTAGATTTTGAAATCTGAAACCAACAATGGTCACCAGAAAAACAGCCATTTAAAGTGAATAAATTTCGTTTTCCTCCAGCGTGTCTAAACAAAACTTTTACACCCTGACACTAAGAGGCATACCTCTAAGCTAAAAAGAATGGCACACACGCAGCGCAAACTCAAGCGAACAGAAATAGCTTGCCTTACGCTAGGCATAATCTCCCCATTTACAAAGGCGCAAGAAGCACCATCGGTTTCGGCGGTAACCGACCTCTGCAGCGAACTAACCTTCAGAGACGCACTGGCACAGCGCTTCAATGCCAAAATGGCAAAGATCTCTGAAACCAGCTCAAAACTAGCAACCGAGCAGAGAGTGCTTTTACTGGCGGCAATACAAAAGCAAGGCAGCGCTGAAGGGAAGGCTTACAACCTTCTGGCAGCGATCACAGGTGGGAAACTGAGATCCAACCTCGCGAAAGTACAAGCAGCTGTGGAGCCTGTTGGCAAGCTACTAACAGAACTGAACACAAGACGCGGGAAAATCCAGGCGCTCAGGCAGCTAACGGCCACCGGAGAAACGACGTACGAGTCAGCAGCGACAAGTAACCCCGGCAACAATTTGTTCGACACGGGCGGACACCAATGCAAAGTTAAGTTCAGGTTAGGACAAGGAAAGCCGGCCGACTGCCCAGCCTCCGGCGGAAACATAGACAAGGCGAAGCAAGCGGCTTCAGAGATAACACAAATAAAGGCATACCCCGGTATACCGGCTACGCAATTCGCTTTACCGGCCCTAACAATCGACATAGTCGCGAAAGGCTCGCCAGCACACGCCGCGCACAGCGCAGCGTTCAACAATCAAGCTTGTGCACAAACAGCAGCAGCCAGCGCAAGCGACGGGGTCGGATTATACGCGGCGACGAGCAATCCACCAGAGTACACTGCAAACCTGGATGTAATGTTGTTAGACGGCAGCAAATGCAAATCACCCGGCAGTGATGAAGAAAAAAAAGAAATTACGAAAGCAAGACTAGCCAACCTGTTGTGCGTCGCGAGACAGCTAGACTTAGAACCAGAAACCGAGCTGGCGATGCTTAAGCCAAGTGACCTCGACTCTCACCCCCAAATTACCGAAGCAGCGTGGATCGCCGTGGGAAAAGCGGCAATAAAGGCGTCCACGGACGAAAAAAAGAACACAGTAGATCAATTGCTAGGCGGTAAAGAGGCCTCGCTGAAAGACAAGTTTTTCAACCCGCTTAAGAAAGCCGACTTAAATATTGCGTTGAACGCACACACAATTAAGAGCAACATCCAAGCAGCCGCTGATGATGAAAAGTTTATTGCTGCTCTGACTTTTTTGGCAGCTGCAGCAGAACAAAAGCACAAAGAAGCGAGCAAAGCGACGACAACACAAACCGAAGCAAAGGAAGAGGACTGCAAAACCAAAGGAAAAGATGAGTTCAGAAGCGAAAAGTGTGAATTAAAAGGCAACAAATTTGTAGCGAAAGAGGGGGTAAAAGCAGATAAGGACGGACAAACCACAAACACCACAGGAAGCAATTCTTTTACAATTAAGAAAGCCCCTCTTTTGCTTGCAGTTTTGCTTCTATCATAACATATTTAAGAATTATTGGTAAACATTTTTCGCTCAAATTTATGATATTTTGCTATTTTTCTAAAATTCCTAATATTTAATATATTTTAATATCTTTTTATAATGTGAAAATTAGTGAAAAACTTTAAAATATAAAATGTGAATGATAGCAGTCTCTAGTTATACAGTATTAGGGTAAGATATATGAAAAATGAGTTCTATTCTAATGGTGTGTATTTCGTATGTTTTATGGGCATGCGCATTCTAATATTATAGAAAGAACAGTAGTGAAAATAACATTAATGATAATAGTAGAAGAGTGTTGTGAGTGTGAGTGTGTATAATATGATGATGAAGGTGGTGAAGACTAAATGGACAGCATAAAGGGAATAACTTATACCAATGGGAAGGATGCTGCTGGTGAGAGTAATTGAATGGTATAGCGAGTAACTGATTGACGAAGAAGACGACAAATATTGTTAAAGTAAACGCAAGACGGCAGAGATAAGCATCAATAACGAAATGTACCAATTTTCAAATAACAATATGATGATGGGCATGATCGTGCACAAAGGAAGAAGAAAAAGGACAATGATGGAGGGAGATATTGCGATGAAATGACCGAATAGAATCACCATGTTATCTACAGAAGCAGTGACAGAAGTCAAAAAAACGAAAATATGTAATTAATGGCAATGTACAGAACAGCGCGTAGGGAATGAAAACACCAGGAGGACCGATGATGAACTGTAATTAGCACAGAAATGGATAGATTCAGAAGCTGTGATGATGGTGAACTCTGTGTTTTTAAATATGATGGTGGATTCAAATGTTAAACAATAGTAATAAAGGCCACCTTTTTATGGGCTAAATATCTTTTCTTCCCTTTATTGAAGGCGTAGAAGATACACAGAGTATTTTGTATGTGAGGATTTAAGATGAATTAGCATGTCGTAAATGGTTATTAAGTAGATTTTATGCTCTATCATCAGCAGCCTTGCTAGCTATGATCCTCAATCGAGTTCTAAATAACCTAATAAAAGCCCCAAGGGACAAACAGCATCCATGTAACAGAAGTCGTCTAAACTACCGGGTTACACCGGCATCGGTAGCGACCCCACACTTATAGCCGCAGGCGAGGGCGGCCCCCGTTGCGAATACATCGACGATTCAAAAAGGTTCTGTCAAAATCTCTTTTCAGCACCTCCCACACACAGCAAACAAGCCAGACCCCAAAAGCTAGGAACCGTCGCGGAAGGCCCAAAAGGCATAGGCAAAAGGACCGCTTTCTCCACAACGAAACTAAAAGGTTTAAAAAATGACGACGGTTCAGAACAATGTCGCAATAGCGACTTATCTAATCATACAAGCAATGTCAACTGCATCAAAAGCCGCGGTTCTAACGGAAGGTAGCAAACTAGCAAAGCCGTGCGATGAAGCAGCCTACACAAACGACCTAGCTAAGAGGTTCGAAGAAAGATCAACAACAATAAATGAAGAGCTAGAAGCACTAAGGCGGACTAAATTGAAGTGGAGATTGGCGGCAGCGCTGGAAAGAGACCCCACCAGGAAGGCCGCTAAGGAAGCACTCGCTTTAGTCGCAAAAAAGCTGGCAACAGTGGGTGCCGGGATGGCTTCAACTCCGAAACTAAAACTTCAAAGGGCGGCACAAATTCTTCGGTACAGAGCAGCGGCGGTGCTAACTGCAAAAGCTCTTACTGACACTTCGGCAACAACGGAAACGGCAGACACGGCGGAAGATGGCTCAAACGGTGACCTAAAAGCCGGTGCGGTCTGCCCTGTAGCCGTTAGGACAACGGCAAAAACCCACGGTTGCGACCTACAAAAGGTAAACAACAACCCCATCATAACCGAAAAGGCCGCAACCAGCCACGAAGACCAGGTAAAGCTGTTGCCGGACACTTTTTTCCAAATGCCACAGATCTTAATTAAAGCCATGGCCAAATGAGCCTCCGCCAACACCCACGGCACCATAAACAAAAACAGCGGCTACAAGTGCCACGACAGCGGCAGTAACAACATTTTAGCTGCAACTGCAACGTTCACCAGACCAAGCGGTGTGAACCTCTCACCGGTGCCCGTGGGAACCAATGACAACGGCAAACTAAAATGCGCCGACTTGCCGTCAGAAGCAACAACCCTCACATGCGAGCAAGCCGAGGTAACGGCCGCCATCTGCACCGGCTTAACAACTACAATGCCAACGCCAGCAGATGTAAACCCAACAACAGGCGAGGAGGTAAGCGAGCTGCCAGAAATGACGACCATAGGCCGGCAACTACTAATCACACCGGAGGAAATAAAGGCCATGCCAAAAGCCCAGGTAACTGAAAAAGTAAAAGAAAGGATAAAGAGCATTTACGGCACAGGGCCAACTGACTTTAAAACAAACTATCTAAGTGCTCTGACGATAAAGGAAAGCTACAACTTAGGCGACCAAAGTGAATCAGCTAGCATCGAAGACATCGCTCAGAAACCGAATGCCGAAGAAATACTGGCACATTTTATAGGCCTCGATTACCGACGGCCAAAAACAGAGAATGAAAACCAGGGATCTTCAGATAAGGACTCAGGTGAAGAACTTACAGCAAAGAAATCAAAAAAAGGTGATAATAAGAAAGACGGTGATAATAAAGACGCAACTGCAAATTGCACCAGCCATTAAACGGACGATGCCTGCACAAAAGGCCAGAATTGCAAATGGGAAAATAAGGGTTGCAAAGATTCCAGTTTTCTCCTCAATAAGAAATTGGTTCTGATAGCTGCTCCGCCTTTGAGTTTTGTAGCATTTTGAAAATTTTTAATGAAGATTATGAAATTGTTAAATTTTTCTCCCTTATAGAACTTGTTAAAATTTTAAAATTTGATATATTTTAACACTTTTTGATTAAATGTGCAAATTTTCAAAAACTCAAGAATTATAAAAATATAAAAATTTTGGCAATGTGCGGAATGCTAGCATATAGATATAAAGTATCAGAGTGATAGGATATGAAAAATGAATTCTATTATAATATGATTTTCTCCGTTTATTTTGTGGATACCAGGATTGATTAATGGTAATAATAGTAACTGTAAAGAAAAAAGATGATAATGATAATAATGATAGGAGAGTATTGCTATTTTGTATATACTAATATTATAAGTATGGCTGTGAGAACGGAATAAGTACCCAAAATAGAAGCACTTAACACAATAGAAGGTGGTAATGGAGGTAAGTTAGAGAATTGGAATAAGTAAATAAGTTTTATAGTGAGTGAACGAGATAGAGAAAAGGAGATTGAGTATGCGCAGTTTCATTAACAAAAATTTCTGTGGTAATTATCATACAGGAGGATATTGGGGAAGATGTAATTATGAAGTTAAAGAGTCTGATGTAAGGGGAAGGTGAAGTCGCCACGTAACAGCGGGAGCAGCAAAAGGTGGTGAAAAGAGAAGAAAGAAAATACAGAATGAAACAAATGGAGGCGGAACTGTGTAGCGCAGTATAAAATGGTATATCACGAAAAAATGTTGCTCATATTTGAAGCAAAAATCGTTAGATGCTATTGCAGAGATGACTGTTTACAACCGCCGTTTTAAACATGATTGTGGGTCTTAATGTGCAGCGTTAAATGCCTCAAGAAGGGATTCATAGAATGTGCGTTAATTGAAAGGAAGAGGAATACAAGACCACAGAGCAAAGGGGAGAGGAGGGTGTTTACGGCAGGAACTTTGGTTATTTCTTGAGAGAATGAGGATAGTGACAAAACGAAGACGATAAACTAGTTTGTTCAACCCAAGACCATGTGTGGAAGAGAAGCTGTTACATGTCATTCTTTTTTTTAGGTACTCAAACTCAAAGTACCAAAAGTTCAGCTGTTTTATATCCGGAAAAAGACACTGAGTTTTAAAGTATTAAACAAACAAACTTAGAGACGGGTAGAAACTGTTGCTTAAAACTTATCTTGAACTTTCTATCAGTCTATGTACAACCCCAAAGACCAACAGCCATGAGCGGCAGAGTCCTTCACTTAGTTATTCTAGTATTAATGCACATCACAAAGGCACGGGCTGCGGTAGCAGCAAGAGATAATGCCGAAATTTTCTCCGCATTATGCGAATTAATGGCA
>NW_027124230.1:7398-19485 GCF_001457755.1 Trypanosoma equiperdum
GCCGATACAAAGTGGTTAAAGATGTTCGTAGAGGACGCCAACAAGAAAACCTACCACAGAACAAAACCACAAACGATTTCTGGCCACGACGATTGGGATAAATATTGGACACACTGAATAAAAGCAGTAACCGAAGTGCACGAAGGGACGAACATGGAAGACATAAAAAACCTTAAAACCAGAAGCATGCCAAAAGCCTAACTTCTAGCATTCCAAACGGAAGTACGCAAAACAGCCGAAACAGCGTTTCAGCTCAAAACAACCAGACATAACCTAGTGTCCCAGCTAAATCAACTTACGACGAGAACCTGCAAAAGACACTGAACTTAGCTACTTACGGCACGTCGACGCAAGGCAAACAAATGGCAACAGCGGCGGGCGCTTTTGGAACTGGCGGCGGCACCTATGGCGACAGCAGCGCCGGAAACGGTGGAAAGCTCAGGGCAAAAACAGTTGCCGCTCCAAACCCCTGTGTCTGCGCCCGCGGATCAAGTTCAGGTGCAGATCAACTATGCGGCAAAAATGTGAAGATAAGCACTCAATGTTCCAACGACAACACGGCGGCAACCGACAATAATCTGCAAGAGCCCCCCAAATACTGCCCGAGCCGTCCGCCTCTACAGCTAACAAGCTCACAGCTTCAAGCGCGGCTTCAAGCCATCGAACGACTGCTGCGGGTCCGCACGCCGAAGCCACTGCTGCGAGCCAGTGACGGTGACAGCTGCGACGGCACAACCAGTGGCGGAGTATGTTTCAGCGTCAACAACGTCAGTAGCGGAGGAAAAGAAGTGAGCACCGGGATACACGTAGTGTATAACAGTAGGTATGCGTGTGGAGCTAAATTCTAATACAAATACAATTGATCGGTGCCGAATATAAGTTGCAAAAACTGAGCATATACTCTTTAACAAATATATACCATAACAAAATCAAGGATTTACTTATATATTTGTTAAAGAGTATATGCTCATTAATAAAGTATCTTTTAACCGCAACCAAGTAGTTTAATCAAGTTTTTAAAGTTTTTTCTTTTATCACCTTCCAACTTTTTTTAAATATATAAGGTAATGAAATTTTATATCTTGAAAATTTCACTTTCACGATTGTATTCACATTTAGTGTTTTTATGCTCAAAGCTCTTCAAGATGATGAAGTAAATAGCATGACAAATATAACACATAACGACTCTAAAAAGCCTATAGTGTTTGTGTTTGTCGTTCAAACTCATGCAACTCAAGGATGGTGTAGGCTCATATTGAGTACCAAACTAAACAATGTTGAAAATTCCACAATTGCGATGGGAGGTTTGTACAGTCATATTAGAAGACCTAGATGAGTTATGTAATATTGATAAAGGCATGATGAAAATGATGAGGATGTTGTAAACCATTTGGATGGATCTGATGTTATAGTTAGTGATGGAAATAAGTATAAGAATGCTGTGGAATATTTTATACAAAATGGTGCATCTAATTAATGGAAGTTTAGTGGGGAAGATATTCACAAATATCATCTGCAGTGTTGTTATTTGTTTTTTAATGTTAGTCACAGAAACGAAAAGGATAAATATTTACCTCATTTGCTAAAATCATCTCCTAGTGGCAAATCCCATCTTAGTGGTGGTGGTGTGGTAGCACAAGTGTGGGCATTTAAAAACTTTGAATTTGCGTATGAGAAATCGCTTGCAGTAAATGACGAGTGAATGGTTGTGTGATCAAAGCATTTACAAGTCCTTACAGATGTGAACTGCTGTGCAGAAAAAAGGTGTTTTACAGAGATTTTTTTTGAGTAAGAGAATGATTGAACTGAATTATGAAGAGATATTTTTTCTATTTCAAATAATGGTGATTTTAGAGAGGACCCATTTATTCATTCAATTAACAGGGTAAGAATTTGCGTGTGAGGAGAGGGCAAAATTAATTTTGAAAAATCTCAGTTGGTATGTGGAGTTTGAAGGAAGAAAATTTACCGCTGACGAATTGGGAGAAATTCAATGTTACACAATAAATGGGGGTAAGTCGTAATTTGAATATGGAGGTATTGGTGGTGATGAGTTTAAAGGAGAGGATTGGTTTAAGCCTGAGAAACTGTAAAAATCACCACAAAAAACCGCTCACAAACTGAGACCCTAGCAGATCGCATCCCAGTCTTTTCCCCTTACTAAATGGTGACGTAGCCCAACTTCCTGCGGTGTAACGTCACAAACGCTCGTTTTTAAATCCAACAAACATTGCTAGGACAATAGCAACGCGTAATAGCAATATAATGATAAAAAATGTTACTAACGTTTGCTGCGACGGTGCTACTAATAAGGCGACCGGTGCAATCTATAAACGCAGGGGACAACGGAAACCTTTTTCTAGATCTCTGTGCACCAGTCGCATTACTGTCACGCAAAACCCCGGAGTTAGCCTCAACAAGCACAGCAGACGTTGACTTTCAGGAGATACTCAAATTGAATGCAACACTAAGCGACGACACATGGCGGAAGAAGTTTGAAAAACCACACGAGGGTCAGGAGAGGCCAAAATATAGCAACAAGGGGGGAAATGTCGATGAAATACGGAAACTGCGATGGGACGGTTGGACCAAAGCGGAATATGAGCTTGACAAGGAAAAAGAAAGCAAGACAATGATAAAGAAGGCGGCCATTGATGGAATCAGCGAACATGAGAAGGGACAGCTATCGGCGCTGCTCCAGCCAATTGCAGAAGAAGACGCAGCCGCAATACTGCAGCTAACATCGGGAGCATCTGCAGACTCTAAACTGACCGAAAATGCAGTAAAAAAACTGCTAGAAGCGGCTTACAGCCAAGGGGTTACGCAACTGTCGGAGCTAACGCTTGACAAGCTAAAAGAGAACAACGGAAACTCTGGCACGAGAACACTATTTTGCGTGGCAGACACCCCGGAGACAACCAAGGCTAAAACGTTAGCGGCGCTGCTTTATTGCATATGCGCAGCAGAAAGTACAGACGGCAGCGGCAACTTCAAAGAATGCGCGGATGAAATACCCGCGGCGCAGAGCACGCACGCCGACCTCGCCAATGCCGACACAGATACTACAGCCATAATCAATACATGTCCAGACAGCCCTTCGAGGGAAATCACTGCAAGCGAGATTCTGACTAGCCTAGCGACATTTTCGGGACGAGGCACACCCAAACAAGTCAAAATCATATTCTGCCAGCTGGCTAGCCAAGGATGTGCCGGACAATCGAGCTCAGGGCTGTGCATTGTCTACAAAACGGCCGCTAAAGCGGGTACGACGGCACTGACAGCGGCAGCATGGCGAACAAAGCTGGTAGAAGCAGCTGAACTAATCGCCGAGCAAAAAAGAAGAAATGCTGAAATAACGAAGACAACAAGCATGCTGGCGGATCTGAGAGAACAAGCGTTCAACCTACAACCGCAGCTCTAGTTGCATAAGAAAATTTAACAGGCCTTCAGCCGACTTACACCGAAAGTTCAAGCAATCGCCAGCACTGCCAAACCACAGCAAAAAGAAGAAAAATGCGAAGCGATAACAAAAGCGGCGCCATGCAAAACAAAGCGGCCAACCTGCGAATGGAAAGGCAAAAATGACGAGGATGAAGGTCCCCACTGCAAATTGAATACGACACATGTAGAACAACAAGCAACTCAAGCAGGAGAAACTGGAGAAACTGGAGAGAAAAAACAACAGATAAGTGTGGTGCGGCTGAAACTCCTGAAGAATGTGCTGCAGTCAAAGGTGAAATTCCGAAATATAAAAAAGCTGTTTGCAGTTGGATTGAAGGCAAGTGGAATGAATCGAGTTTCCTTGTCAAAAAAATTCTCTTATTGCTTCTTTTGTGAGTTTGCTGTTTTAAATTTTCCCCTCAATTTCTCTTTGCTGAAATTTTGATATATTTTAACACGTAAGTTACCCAGAAAATAATTAATTTTTCGTTCTGCCTAAGCGTGTAATCTTTTTGATGATGGCTAAAACTTTTCTCCTTTTTTTATTTTTAGGTTTCGGGTTCTTTTCAAAAAGGTTTTGGCATTTTCGAATTTAATTTTTTTTGTTGATTTTTCGTCCACCAACCCAAGCGCCGTAAACACAAAGAAGGCAGGAGAATAGATAGGAAGGAGAGAGAGAGAGAGGGCTAGGGTTATGATTTTTTATTTTTATTTTTATTTTGGTTTTTTTTACTAGCAGTGAAGCATCACGACATGAGCTTTTTCCTTTAGGTGTGAACTGGCTCCTTTTTTTGGCGCGTGATATGACCCTTATTTACCCAGAAGACATCTTTACCTTCATATTTTCCCCCTCCACCTTCGCATCGATTTGTTAAGCTTTTGCTCATTTTGCTCTTGTGAATTTCAACTTTACTTTTTGCGGTGCGCGCGGCTTCAAAATTATTACTATTATTATTTTACACTGGCGCGTGGCAGTTTCACTGTGCGAAACAATTTGCTTTCAAAGAGGAAATTAAGAGATCTAATAATATTTTGTGGATAGCGATTATCACGATCAGCAGTTAAGCAGTGGTTGCTCAATCAGGCTCCACCACGTCAGCGGCTGAAATCACTCAGCTGCCGGGGTCGCGTTTTTAACCTCAAAGTAGGCGATGGCAAAAAGTGCACATTGAGTGAGGAAGGCAGCAGAACAAGCAAACCAAGCAGGAGAGAATGATGGGAAAAATAAGAATGGCAAGACATGTGCCGATTTTAAGACAAAGACTTTATGTAAGGCGGCTGACGGTTCAAAAAAAATCAGGAAAGAACAAATTTTGTGGGTGGATAAGAGAGGATGCCAGTGAAGGTGATAAGGATTTCAAATGCCACTCTTCCAGTTTTATCGTCAATAAGAAATTTATTCTGATGGCTGTTGCGTTAATGATGTTTGTGGAATTTTAATTGTATTACTTAATTTTATGAACTTTATGATATTTCGCTATTTTGAAAGAATTTTCTATTTTTAGAGATTTGGAAAACTTTAAACACTCTTTCACGTAAATGTTCAGATTAGTAAATTTTTTGCGTTAATGTGCTCTTTCGATATCTGGTAGTACAGTGATAGGGTATGAAAAATGATTGGTAGTCTAATTTTTGTATATTTTGTTTACTTTGTGGATATTATTTAAAATTATAATAGCGTTGCAATAATAATAGGAGCGTAATGTGAATGTGTTTATTCATAATATAATAAAAGTGGTGTTGAAGGTAGAAGGGAATAACTAAAAGCAAGCACTGATGACAATAGCAGTAGTTCACTGTATGTAAATGAGATGGAGTGATTGAGGGTATAAGTAAAATTATTCAGAAAAATACAAACAACAGATAGGTGGAGAAGGAATGTACTCAGTTTCGTACACAAAGTGATAATGGTCATCATTAAACACAAAGAAGTGATAGAGGAAACACCATGGGACAACAAGGAAGAGGCATATACGAGTGTGCATTCTAGTTGTCTTCGCAACGTTATCCGGAGCGATAAAAGTAGTAGCAGTGAAGGAAAGGAAGAGAAAAGGAAATTTAGAGTAATAGAAAGGATTTCATTTCATCACACAGCAAAAGAAATGATGCAAGAGAATGTAGCGATGCTTTGAGAATCACTATAAATGAATAAATGAAAAGGGAGGTGAACCGAAACGACAAGGATATGGTTAATTGATATAACTATGAATGTCAATCAAAAGAAGCAACACAAAGGGATTGTGTAACTATAAAATAATGACAAACTCTTTTTCTCATAAGATATATTAAATATCCAGATTTTTGGCCGTGACTATAATGTTATCGAGAGAATTTGTTTAAAACTAGGAGTACTAATATGTTACAGGTTATTGTAAAATAAGAATTGACACACGGAAACTGTTTAAAATAGTGCATGCATGAACAATCGGATGAGGTTCATTATGTAGAGTGACTTGGCTCCGCAACTCCACTAATTCCATACTAGAATAGCGGAGAAACATGAACTGCACTCACGAATGTACAAATTTCATAAAACTTTTTTGCTATTCAACAGTCAACCCAGCTCATCAAGTAAGCATAAAGAGCGCATAAAATTATAATTGACACAAAGGTTACCGCCGCTGAGTAGCAGGCGCTGTAAAAAAAATCCAGGCTATGAAGGAGATCCAAAATAGGAATCATACAACTAGCAAGCGGTGGCGCTGTGGTTTTATTGGCAGCACATATGGACGGCGGAATTTGACGCGCATTAGCAGCATTGGCCAAGAAAAAAGTGATGTTTGAAATATGTAGAGGCTTTTAATGACTTTTTCTGGAAGTAGAAGCGTATATAATGTGGAAAATAAACGTGAATTTTATAGTTGTGATGTTGTATCCTTTAGTGTATTGTAAAGTTCCATGAATTAAAAATTGAAAGATAAACGCTACTCTAAACTATCTTCAGTTTTTGTAGTGAAAATCACCGAAATGTTTCATGTAATAAACATTGGTGCAAACAAGCCAATCGCCCGCAAGCTTTGATTATTTATTCTATTACGTCTTTAGCCGAGCTATCCAGCTTGAAAAACTGCCAATGACGCTGTCCGACATAAAGCAGTATCTTCCAGTACTAGCGGCGGTAGTAAAACCCATCACAATAGCTCACATCAAAGTGACTGGCAGCACCGACCAGACAGCTATACAACAGCCGTGCCATGAGCATAAATATCTGGAGCATGTAATAGAAAATTACGAAAACACAATCAGAGCGCAGAAGAACAGGAAAACTAAATTACAGCGTGACATAAAATTGCACACGCTCGGGGCCTGCAAGACAAAAGAAGAAAAGGCTAAAAATTAACATCATGCGATAGCAGCACTAACAACAATTCGACTTGCAAGGTAAATACAATCAATTAAGGAGTACGGTCAGCAGCCGCGGGACAAAATTGCCACACTAAGGCGCCGGCTAAGGAAGCTACAGGTGCTGCTAGCAAAAAATATAAAAGTGGCAATGGCTGGAGCAACTACAAAAAGGGCTAATACCAACGGCAACGACGTAATAGCATCGAGCCGTAGCTGCACAATAACCGTGGATGCCGCCCCTGACATGACCACACTTTGTGGCCCGGAAAGCGCCGTCGACGCGACGCTGAAATCGAACACTTCTGCACTTAAAAGCGCTAACAGCATGAAATTCACACCTGAAAACGCCTTCAGCATAAAACAAATGCATGTGAAGGTCATCGCGATAGTGACAATCAGTTAAATGCAGGCGTCAACATCAAATAAAAAAGGTTGCGGACAATCTGGGTTAGCAGGACCAGCGAGAGCTATAAGCGCCGGCGTAGCCCTCGGTACTTTCAACCAAGCAAACACAGCCCTCGACATCGAAAAGGCCTACATCAACGGTGACAGCGGCGCCGGTGGCTGCACACAAGACTCAGACGCCAAACCGTCAAGATTGATCGGCCACAAAAGCGAATACATACACTATGCACAACAAGGGTGATAAGTATTAAAATCCAAACGCTACTACAAGAACAGACACTGGACGATCTTTCAGGCGGTGCAGACATGCAAGCTATAGCGTTGGGAGTGTTAAAATGAAAACCTGCAAAAAGTATCAGCACAACAGCTGCACCAACAGCGGTAAAGGACTTACTTGGGATGGGTAAAAAAAAGTTCAAACTCAGTTTACCGAACCAATAAAAAACCAAAAACTTGACTACGACCCCGCAGACAACAACGGTGGTAAAACGCTCGAAGACCTGGCAAAAAACGACGCGTATGGGGCAGTCCTTGCCGTTTGCTTACAAGCGAACGGAACTGGACAAAGAAAAGATGGGGGTCCAAACTGAGAAACAACCACCAAACCAGGCGCCGAACCATAAACAACTAACTACGATAGAATAACTGACAAAAATCAATGCAACGAAAAGGATGGATGTGAATTCAAAGACGGGAAGTTCCAGCTTGATAATGGCGTAAAAGTAGAGAGTAACGGAAAAATAAGCACCACTGGAAGCAATTCCGTTCTAATAAAAAAGGCACCTCTTTTGCTTGAATGTTTGCCCCTGTAATTAAATTTCTCAAAGGTTTTTTTTAATTTAAGAAGTTTATAAAAACATTGCTATATTTGCTATATTTTGACACTTTTTTGTAAAGTGTGCAAATTTTAAAAATATGGAAAAAGTTTAAAGTTTTGTAAAATGTGTACGACTATAAAATATATGAGCAAAATCGTATGGTAGAAGAGTTTGAAAAACGGGTGCTATGCGAATTATATATTTTTTTGTACGATATTAGTTAAAGATATAATACTGTTAGGGTTACAATAATAGCTACAACTATATTGATATTGATAGGGAAGTGTAGTGAGTCTTTATACACTAGCATAATAAAAATAATAATAGAGTATTTTGATTGTGTGTATACAAATATTATAAGAGTTGTTACGACAAATTAATGCAAGACCAAAATTGCTTCACATAAAACAATGGAATTAACGTAATGATAGTAATTGAGGGAGTGGAAAAGAAGCCGTGAGAAGTATTATCAAAGGTAACGGTATGAGACAAAGAGAGAGGAAGATGAAATACGCACAGCTTCAAAAACAAACGAGACGATGGGCAACATCATTCACATGGATATGATTGAGGGGACAATCATGGAGAGAGAAAGCGTATTGTGTAGACAAAATGGAGTCGCTACGTTATTTGCAGAATTATAAACAGTAGTCTGTAAAGAAGGAATGTTAATATGAAATACAACAACAAATTTTGTAAGATCACAGTACCTAAGTTAATTATTCATAAATATGGAGAGATTGAGCTTTTAATTCACTCAAAAATTGGTAGATGGTACTGCTATTCCGGCAGTACCATCAGTAGTAGTTTATAAAGTTACGGTGATAGGAGTTTCATGAAGGAAGTGAATGATTGGGGTGAATAGACCATAAAACTAATAAAACTCTTAGAGTGTACGAACCCAGTACTGAAACTGGTTATTGCATTTAACATGGAATTCGGTGAAAGAGAAATGTGATCGAAAGTGTAAGCGCCAAAAGCGTAGTATTCAACATAGTTGTGGTTGAAACTTACTGATGAAACAAAAACCGTATATGCGTACATAAAGGTAAGCTGCGTATAATGAGTACGTCCCTTTCAATACATGAATTATAACAATATCAAGGTACCACTTACATGCGTAAACGTAGTTTCTTTTAATAAACACTTTCTTAACGTAACAAAATTTTATCTTATGGATTTATATAATTTTATAAGACATTAAAAACTTCTATTAGTACAGTAATAGTAAGTGATAAAGTGAATGAAGCTCATTTGTATAATAATGGTTCATTTTGTCCTTATTGTTATGTGTATTAGTGTGGCTGTGTTTCACTACAGCTTGAAATTTTCGTTGAGGATAAGCATATGCAATTTGTATCGCAAGATAATAGGAGTATTTATAAAAGTGTAGATTATTTTTTTGTTGCAGGAATACATTCCATAGATAATGATGAGAGATTCAGAAGGCGGAACTTACAGAGAGAAACTTGTTGGAGTTATCCTGAAGAGGCAACGAAGACAAATAATTTTACTGGGAAGTTGCTTATAGTATATGCACTTTCACCTCACACAAATAACAGTTGTGAGCTTAGAAAAATTGTTGAAGGAGAGGCAGAGTTATATCAGGATATTATTATTTTACCTGTTTGTGATTTAAATCCAACAACAAATAAAAAAGTTGGAGATGCCGATAATTGGGGCTGGGAGGCAGAGCTCACGATGAGTAGAAAAACATATTTGTGGTTCAAATTTGCAGTTGAGATATTTAAGCCAAGCAATGCCTATATAATGAAGGCAGATGATGATATTTTTATGAGGATGCCATTGTATTTTCAGTATCTCGAAATGTTGCCACGGCAAAAATTGAACATGGGGAGAACAATTGGATATTATAAAGATTTTAGTGATGATGTCACATGGCACACCATTGGTTATGCGTCCACACTATATAGGGATGTAGTTAAGGCAATTGCTGATTATTAACCTTTGAAAAAATTAGTAAAATCACAAATTAAATTCAGACACTTTGGAAAGTATATTGATTTTAGAGCTCTCAATGAGGATATTATGGTTGGCGAAATTATACGGAACAAATTGAAATTTTAGGGTTTACTAACAGTGGATGTAAAAGATTGTCATTTTGTAATGCATGTGAAAAGGCCACTCGAGAAATTTGTAGAAGAAAATCCTAACCTTATTGTTTTTCACCACGTAAACGCAGATGGATACATTCCGTTGAGAAGCCAACTAAAAGAAAAAATAAGGCTACCGGCCTACCATTCAAACTCGAACGAGTCGACAGCACATGGGCGGACTTTAGATGCCACAAATTGTAGTAAACTAAGAAGTAAAAGCACAAACGCTTAAAGAAAACGACCATCCAAAACGTTCAATTTATCCTATGATGTCCCTAAAACTCCAATTTCCAAACCAAGACGAAAGCGACCGAACTTAACTCAACATTTCGGCTGAAGAAAATAATAACAGAGGACGGACAAAAAAAGCGAAATACACCGATTTAATCCCCCTTTTCCAGCTACAGGGGCAAGACCATGCGAACCATTAAAAGGCCTTTCTTTATCTGTTTGTCCTTGGTAACGCTGCTTGGATGAGCAGCAGACGCGGCAACAAGCGCTGGAAAAAATACCGTCGAATATCGCGCGCTATGCCACCTCATACAACTAGCCAAACAAGCACCGCCAGCCGTCATTGAAGTAGTGTCTGCCGCAGCTGACTTGACAGAAATCAAAAAACAGAACATGACGTGTGCAGACCAGCAATGGAAAGACAGATTCAAGGACGGCGGCGAAGGCACAGCGTGGAAAGACGTCAAAGCGCAGTACGAAAGTAAAGATTACAAGACCCACTGGGCAAGCGGATGGGAGGCGTGGCGGATAGCAAAGAAAGGCATTATAGATAACGACGCCAACAAACAATGGCTTAAAGACAACCAGCCGCCCACAGGAGCACAAGGAGCACTCTTATGCAGACTGGCAATTAAGCCGCTGGGGGACGCTGCGCTTTTTCACTACAACCTATACGCAACAGCGTATAAATCGGTGGCTCAAACTAGGTCGATAAAGGCAAGGAACTACCTTCTAGGAGCCTTGTACGGAGCAGAAGCCAAAGAGGCAGATGGCTCAAGACCCAAACGTCAAGCTCTAGCGGCAGCAGACCGGGATGGCTCCGCATGCAAAACCAACAATGCGGGCAAATCACTAGAAAAAGACCTGGCCTGTCTTTGCCTCGGCTCAGCCGTCACGGAAACCGTAGTGTGCATACACGCGCAATTAAGCAACTACTGGGCCAGTGGCAACGGACCGGACAGCGGACTACAAGCCTTGCTCGCGAAATGCGCCGAGGTCAATCCAGGACCGGTCACGCCGACCAGCCTACGGACCGCAAGCAGCAATCTAATAAACCTGATCGGACGCCACACAACCGCCGCAGGCGGCGCATCGAGCCTAGGAAAAGACACGGACACAAATTGCGACGGCGACCCGGAAAAAATGTGCGTTGACTACTCGACATACTTCACACGCACATCCACGGCGGCAGGCAAGCATATACCATGGTTGGTCCAAGTTTAAGCTGCGATTACTGAGCTCAGCGAAAGAGACAAAGATGTCGAAAAATGGCAAAGGAAGCAGCTAGTCTAAGCCAAATTCTTGTGCAAGCGAGAAGTGCACAAACCCTGGGCCAATTTACTGGCGAGCCACTCGAAAACCAACCCAAAAGTGCTTTGTCGGAAGCCAAGAAATCAGCAACCTGCGATGGCCATAAAGCAAACAAAACATGCACAGAAAATTGTTGCAAATGGAAAGGAACAACGGAAAAAGATGGAAAGTGCACAGTAGATAAAAGTAAAGGTACAACTCAAACCAATACAGGAGGAGGAGATGGAGCTGCGGGGACAACAGAGAAATGTAAAGGGAAAGAACAAAAAGACTGCAAATCTCCTGATTGCAAGTGAGAAGGTGAAACTTGCAAAGATTCCAGTTTTCTCCTCAACAAGAAATTGGCTCTATTGGTTTCTGCAGCATTTTTGGTCTTGCTTTCTAAACAAATTTTCCCCTCAATTTCTCTTTGCTGAAAT
>NW_027124230.1:19495-29580 GCF_001457755.1 Trypanosoma equiperdum
GATATATTATAACACGTAAGTTCACCGGAAATTGTGTGTTTTTATAAAAATTCTGACTGCATGTGTGATTCTGTAAATTTTTTCTTCTGATGAGTAAAAATTCCCCTTTTTATTGTTAATGTTTTTGTGCAGAAATCTGCAAAAGACGATAGGAGAAAAGAAGAAAGGAGGTTAGAAAAGTTAGGTATGGAGGCTAGGGAGGGTTATCCGGGCTCAGGTTAGGGTTAGGGTTAGGGTTAGGGTTATTTCTCCTCTTACTGAGCAGTTGTTTTTTTATTGCCCGATTATCCCTTTATTATAATTTTTTTGTTTTTTTAATTAATGCAACGGCTTTTTTTACGATGACACTAACCCTTATTCGCACCTCAGCCGTGTGGCGCCACTTAATTTATTTAGTTTATCATCTTTTTCGTTTTCAACACTATTTTTAAAATTTTTTAACGATTTTAATTTTTTTCATTCCTTTTGGGCCTCGATATTTTTGTGTTGGCGGCCACTGTAATTTTTTTATTGGTCAGCGGCACAAGCCTCGCAGGTTATCGAGCTAGCCTGTTGCGGGCTAGGGTTATAATTTTTATTTTTTTTTTGTTTTTTACTGGTGGTGAAGCGTTGCAACTTTAGCTTTTTTTCTTAGTTATGCAGCAGCTCTTTTTTACGTGAACCCTAACCCTTATTTACAGTGCAGAAATATTTGCTTAAATTTGAAGAACCAAACTCGCTAGCGATTTGTCATAATTCCACTTTTCACACTTTTGAGATTTTCAGCTCTGCTTTTTGTGATAGAAACGGAACCAAATTTCTTTTCTTTTTCTCTTCAAAAACGGCAGCGTGCCGCCTATGGCCTTGCCCGATCCGGTTTGCTTTTAACGGAGAAATAATCTAAAAAGAGAGTTATTTGGAAGTAGGAAATTATTATGAGGAGCGGCTAAGGAGGGACTGGCCGATCTGTCGCTGGCAGAAGTTTTCAAAAGGCGTGCAGCTGCCAGAGCTGTGTTTTTAACAAGGATGACGAAGAAGGCAAAAAGTGCATATTGAACAAGGATGTGAAAGAAAAACTAGAAAAAGCAAACCAATAAGCAAGAGGAAAAGATGGTAAACCTCACTGCAGCAAACTCACCACGCAACAGGAATGTAAGGCATTAAACTGGGATTGCAAAAAGCATTGTGGATAGAGAAGTGGAAAATATAACGAGGATAAAAAGGACAAAGTTAAATGCCGTGTTTTCAATTTTACTGTAAATAAGCAAATTGTTCTGATGGTTGCTTCTTTGCGGCATTGCTTCTTTAAGTTTTTTAAGGTTTTTGTTCACTTTTAACAGGACTATGAAATTTCCTAGCCTGAGAGACTTTTTAAAATTTTGTGAACTTTTTCTAAATTTTAATAATTATGACACATTTTGATTAAAATGTGAAAATTGTTAAAAATTTGAAACTATAAAAATTAAGAATGTTAGTAAAACGTATATTAAAAGGATATGAGGAAGCAAATTAGTGCGGAAATTGTTTGTAAAAAGTTCACTATTTTCCTTATTTTATTTATTTTGTTTACTTTGTTTACTTTATTGATATTAGTAATAGAGTAACAAAATAATGATAATAATGATAGGGGAGTATTGTGAGGATATGCTGTTTCCTTTTTTGCAAATGATGGCGAAAAAATATCACAAAAAATAGAAGAACTTCCAACAATGGTAATGTTTAATGAGATTAAGTGAATGAGAAAGAATAGAGAAAATGAATCATATATTTATTTTTGATAGAAGCCCAGGTAGAGGCTGAATTATGCGGACTTTCAAACACAGAAATGAAGCAAAAACTTTCGTACCAATGAATAATGAGGTAGAAATCATAAAGAGACGGAGTACAGTGACCAACTAAGGTAGCTCCTACGTTCTGCGCTACGATAGAGACAGGGAATACTCCTCACTAAACTCCGAATGTAAACCAGCGAGAAAACAATAAAATCCGACAATTGGATCCCTAAAAAAAGCTTTCTACAGTAAAGAAATTTTCAATTGATGTTTCGACGCCTCTACTTACACAATGGAAAACTGTTGATTCCAATCAAAAAACGGATAATTCATATAAATATTCACACTGACGTGGTATTGATAGAAAACATAAGCCAACTTCAAAGCAAAGCAGTGAGCCAAAGAACAGAATTGTATGACATGGCGCTAAAGATAGCGATTGTAAAACAGGTTAACACAGCGGAAATGCTCAAATCCACTTGGAATAAAGAAGCATCAGAGTTATATCGTTGTTGAAGATGCATCCACACACCAGTAGTTAGAAAACACTAGTAGCACACGGTGAAATATATTTTTAGTGTTATATATTTAGATATACAACGACATGAATTAAAATTTAATGTTGTTATTATTGGACTAAATTTCTTTTTTTGCACGCAAACATCATCAACAGACGTCAGAAGCTAGCACAGAGTAGATAAACATCTCTCAGCAAAAAAATTATCAACTCCTTATTTGACAAGAACCCTAGACCCAAAGACACTAAGCCCGCCGCAAAGCCACCTCTAAAGAAAGCATATTCGCCAGCCACTTCAAATCCATGCAACCAAAAAACCACCGGTTGCTTTTTTGGCGCAACATCAATCAGCCGACTCAACTCAGCAGAGGCACATAAACAACATCAGTCGCACAACTGGTGTGTTTCTAGCAGTACTAACCACAACTTTCACCGTGTGCAACACCTGCGCCGCAGTCCCGAAGAAAGGATCAAGTGACAACACCGATATAACAACTCCCTGTCACGAAAAAAAATTCAACGACAAGCTGATCTCAACTTATACCAGCTTAATCACCGACGCCGAACAGTCTCTAAAAAACTTAGAAGCAGACCAAAGAAGACTGAGGCTATTAGCCTGCAAAGTGCGCGAACACAAACAGAAAGCGGCGCTGATAACACTATCAGCATTGACGGAGGCAAGCATCAAAGAACTTCAGACCGAGATAGACGCCAAGAAACCTAAACTTCAAACAGCGATCGGTGTGCTAAAACAAAGAAACGCTCAGTTACTGGGCCTCCTAGCGCAACAACCGACAACAGCGACAACGTCGGAACCAAAGGTGTCAACAAGCGGACAGCAAGGCATGGGCGGCACTAGCCGGGGTTGCACAACGACAATAACGTCGGCACCTGTAGCGGGAGAAGCATGTCCGAAGGAAGAGGTCACAGACACCAAAATTGAGGCCGCAGCAGCAAACATCGCCGATCTAAAGAGCTACAAGGCAGTTTCCGACAACGAATTTGCTCTGGCCAAAATGAAAATCAATATCGGCGCGATAGGCACCAACAGCAGCATGGCAGCGGCGACCACAGCCGGGGTCGGCTGCACTTCAAGCGGCAACGAAGCACACACCCTTGCCAACATCGACCACGGCGTCGCAATTCTCTCTGTGAAAGCTCACACAGCACCATACTCACTAGTAAAAAACCACATAGTCGGCGGCCCGAATGACGAGGCGGACTGCAAACCGGAGGACAGCCCCGAGAAGAAATATGTGGTCAGCGCCAAACACGTATCACACTCAATATGTGTGGCCCAGCAGAATCTAATAGGCACGCATACACGACCTGTTGAAAGGCAGCTAAGTGATCTCGCAGGGGACGCCAAAGTACAGGACATCGCTTACTTGATTCTAACAGGAAAGCACACCAGCACCACGAAACCAGCGGACAAGCAAGCGGCAGCTGAGTCACTGTTTGGGAAAGAATCGAAAATTGCCACGAAAAATTTGTCAAGCCTTACGAGTCGCAGAAGCTTGACGTTGGCGCATCGGAAAGCAGTGGAGGAAAACAAATTAGTGAACTAAGCGACAGCCCCGACTATGAAAAAGCTCTAGCGATCTGTAATTATGAAGAGACGCAAGCAACACGAGAAAAAAATAGACAAAACCGAAGACGACGCCAAAAAAGACAAAACTGACAGAAAAGGAGAAAAGAAAGACGGGGATAATAAAACAACCGCGACTGATTGCAAAGCCACTGAACACAAGATACCTGTACAATAGGGCAGAATTTCAAATGGGAGAATAATGCTTTCAAGGATTAAAGTATTCTAGCAGGCAAACAATTCGCACTCATTGTTTCTACTTTAGTAGCCTTGCTTTCCTAAAAGAATTTCCCCTCTTTTTAAAATAATTTTGCTGTTTGATAGATTTTAACACGTAAGTTACCTGAAAAAGTAATTAAATTTTTTGTCCCGGCTCCGCGTATAAAAATTTTTTCCGACTAAAAAATTTCCCCTTTTTTCTGTTATTTTTGTTTAACAAAACAGAAAAGAAGGTATGAGGAAGGAAGGTAGGCAGGTTAGTTAGGGTTAGGGTTAGGGTTATTTTTTCTCTTAGTAATAAGTTTTATTAATAGCAGTGAACTGTACCGACTTTAGCTCTCTTTTTTTTAACGATTCAGCCGCTCTTTTTTAATGCAACCCTAACCCTTATTTGCCCCCCACGTCCAACTACGCTTAAATTTTTCACCTGCACCTTCGCCCGTAGTTGTAACTTTTTTTTGCTTCTGTGGATTTCAGCTCTGCATTTCGTGCTGCGCGCGGTATCAATTTTTTTAAAAAATATGGACCGCGGACTATGACACTGCACGCGACATTTTTTTACGCTGGCGCGCTGCAGTTTCGGTGCGCCAAACGATTTGTTTTCAAAAAGGAAATAAAGAAAGTGGAAACTATTTGTGAAATGGCGATTATAAAGATCAGAAATTAAGGAGCGACTACACAATCTGCCGCTGGCACCCAACGAACAAAGACGCTCAACTCCCAGAGGTAGGTTTTAAACCCCAAAGTCGTCGAGGATAAAATGTGCACATTGAGAAATCAAGAAGAAAGCAGAAAAATAAGCGGGAACGAGTAAAAATAATAGAAAACCCACACAAACACCACAGGAAGCAATTCTGTTTTTATTAAAACTTCTCTTTTGCTTGCATTTTTGATTTGAGAAAAAAATATTTAGGATTTTTGCTCACTTTTAGAAATTTCTCTCAAAATGAATAATTCATAAATTTCATAAAATTCAGCTTAAATTTGATATATTTTAACACGTATGATGAAGGTATGCAAAATGTTTAAAAAGAAATTGAATACACGAAAATTTGTTAAAAAGTTGGCCTTTGGGTGTAATATAGCAAGGTGATATGGTTAAAAAGACACTGCTATCATAAACGGTCTCCTATTTTGTTTATTTTATGAATGATAATAATGGCAGGAATGTGTCGTGAGTGTGTGTATACTAATAATACAATATGGGTGGTGGTGAACACTAAATGCACAGTCAAAATAGATGCACTTGAAATCATTGTAAGGGAAAAAAGGGAGTTTATGTGTGAGAATAGTGCAAAGAACGACCAAGAATATTAACATTAAAAAATGCAGAAAGAAAACTAGAGAGCGGGAAAGGGGAGGAATACACGCTGTTGTAAACGCAAATATGCGAATATGGATCATAATACTGACGGATATATTGAAGGGAATAAGAATTCACAAGAAGAATCTTTGTATGAGAAAGACTTTGTCGCCACATCATCTACAGGATACAGGACCAGCGACATTATACTAAAAAGAGGAGAGTAAATACAAAGTGAGACGACAAGATGTGCGAGAACATAGTAAAGAAAAAAATTACACAGGACGGACCGATAATGTATTGCATCTCACTTACAAAAAGATAGATTCTGCTGCATAGATTGTGAGATCTGTGTTTTTCAATCTTATAGCGGAGCCGCTTGTTAAGATCCAAGGTATGGATCAGAACATCCGACCAACAAATATGAGTTATTTTGTAAGGTGTCTCAGTTGGAAGGGTAGGGAGATTTGGTACATAAGGGGTAGAGATGGGTTTGTACAAAAGCGAGATAAGTTAAAATGTCAATGAGAAGAGCATATGATACCCCATTGTCTCAGCGACTGGCAAAGAGCGGCAAGCCAACTGAGTCAAAGCTCTATCACAAGCGTTGAGAAAGCAGCGGCGGGAGGCAGTGGCTGCGGAAGAGTAAATGCATGCAAGCATCCACAAACTTTTTCGTAGGGCAACAGTGCCAATGGCAGCAACAAAGGGGGAACAAGCAAAAGCCAAGAATGAAGAAGGACTACACAATAGACTGTATACTACTCTTTTGCATACTTGAAGCAATGGCAGCCCTTAAAATGGAGAGTGCCTTTGCTTTCGATTCCTTTGCGTGTATTCAGAGAGCTACAAACCAGGATAGCTAACAAACTGGAAAACTAACACCATAGCACGCCGCAATATCGTAGAAACAGACGTTATAGACAGCATATTGGCTTAAAGCCGCGTGCCGGGAGACCACAAAAAAAGGCACAAAGACGCAAACTGGCTACAGATGTCAATTTGGCTAGTTTTTTTCTCACTTCGGCCGGTCTACGCCTACCAGCCAGTATTGCACAGGGCGCGCCTAATTGCACGGACGTCACGGAACACACTATATACGCAGGCGAAGCGATAAAACAGCTGCAAGAGGTTGCAGATACGAGCAACCAGGTGGAAATTCGTTCACTACAGGCAAAACTGGCGATGATATCAGCAAGTGATGCGGGATTTCAAGCGCGGTTAGTACCGATTGTCAACCTTTACGAACGCTGTTCACTAAGATTAGAAGAAACAAAGAAACAGTTTCGGGATCGCACAAGCAACCTCATAATTGACCTAGCACAAGGTACAGGCGCGGCTGCAGCGCTTGAGGCCATGGCAGCGATGCAGATAGACACGGACGTCGGCAAAACGATCAGCGCCGCCAACAAATTTATAAAGATAAAGCCGGCAGCCGGCAAGACAGGGATACCAACAAAGTACTGTCCGCTTTCGGAATACATCAAACAAGCACAGCTACCAGCCAAAGCCGCTGCAGCGAGAACGGAGTGGAAGTTAGACCTGAAAACAGTAGAACAAGACACAGCAGCAGCGAGCGACCACACCTCGACAGCGGCAATGTGTTGTGCGGCGGGTGCGTCCTGTGGCGAAGGCAGCTCTGACGCCGCTCAGCTAGCAGTGAAAGGGGGGAAGTTGTTCAAATCAGCAACTTCGGCAACAGACAAGACGGTTGGCAGACCAGCAGGTAAAACATCCAAACATTGGGCCACTGCGACGAAACAAATGGCCGAACAAATAGCCCACGCAGACGCCGACATAGCTACAGCCTTAGCGCAAACAGGCGTCAGCGACACCAACTGCAATCCGTGGCAGTCGCACAGCGACGCAGAATTACAACTGGACGTCTACAGGTTAATATACAAGAAACCAACAGCGACTAAAATTCCAACAGCAGAAGCAACTTCCATAGGACAGAAAGTCAAGGAAATGTACGGGAGCACAGAAGCAGAATTTGATAACTCGATCTGGAACAGTGTAAAATCAATCCAAGTCCCAAAAAAAGAAGATCCTAGCGGCGGCAAGACCCAGGAACTAAAAGACGTCACTGATAGAAACCGCCTCAATGATCTTATTCAAACTTCAAGAAGCAGAACATCCGTAGAGGAAGTACAAAAAGTAGAGGACGCTAAATCAACAATGCGGAAGAAGAAACTAGAAGCACAAAAAGAATGCGAAAAAAATGGCACAAAAACAGCAGCAGAATGCACAAAACTTGGGTGCGATCATGATGCCGAAAATAATGTGTGCAAACCTAAAACAGGATCGGAAAACACACAATAGGAACAGGTGAGACACCAAAAGAGGACAAAAAGTGCTCCGATAAAAAAAGCAAGATGAGTGTAAAGATGGTTGCAAATGGGAAAATAATGCTTGCAAGAATTCCAGCATTCTTTTCAATAATAAATTGGCTCTGATTGATGCTGCTTTCGTAAGTTTATTAGCTTATTAGCATTTTAAGGATTATTAAAATTATAAGGATTTTTTCTAAATTTTATGAAATTTATGAAAAATTTGCTATTTTTTAAAAATTATATATTTTTCTAAGAATTTGATAACGTTCGATATGTTTAAACACTTTTTAATGAAAATGTGCAAAATTTTTGGTAAATGAATGTGACAGTGTTCTGTATGTACAGAGTAATAGGGTGACAGAATATGAAAAATGCGTGATATTACAAATTATTTTATTTTGTCTTTAAATGGATATTAGTTGTGTTTATAATAGTAGCAATACTAATAATTATAATATTAATGATAATTAAAGAAGGCTGCATATAATAATATAATTATTATTATGTTGGTGCGTAATAAATGCATAGAAAAATAAAAAGACTGAAAACAATGGCAGTGGTACAATCATATTAAGTGAGTGAGTGGGATAATGAGTCAGTAAAAGACTGCTATCATGAGAAACATTATTTATGGAAAAGGAGAAATGAACAAAAAAGCATCATACAAAAGAATTTGGAGTTTGAGATCGTTAATACTCACAGAGGAACGGACGGACCAAGTATAGCTACAGCGTTGTACACAGTTAGAGCGAAACCAGATGCTGCTGACTAAAGCTTTACTACGTAGCACCGTGAATAAAATGAGAAACCACGTATATGAAACCACGGAGGATCACTGTTAAGTAGAGAGAATTACTTGTGACACTAGACCAATACCGTATTGTTATACTGAACAGACATTAAGAGATCTCGCGTAACAAATATTTAACATAAATGTTGTGACTGATGCAATACTAACAGATTGTATTAATAAAACAAAAGCAACACGAAAAGCACTTTAAGGACACAATTTTCCAAATCTAAAATTGTGTTGGCGTAAAGGAGGGAATAGTTCGAACCACGAGCAGGAGAACAATAGTTTCCAATAAAAACTTCACCGTCACTTTGTTATTAAAGAAACTGTAAAAATAAATTAAAAGTACAAAAAACCTACAAACACCCATAAATATTGAAAATTTCTATATAGAGAGGTTTAGAAGATTTATAAACTTAACATATTTATCTGAAAGCGGTAGAACCAAATGTTTTGATACGTTGGTGTATGGATAGATTATAAATCCCGCAAAACACAATTATACCTCGTGACCTTCACAACCGGCAGCGCATACAAGCATCAACAGTCATAGCGGATCAATAACATTCATTTCCTTAGGTAAAAAGCAAATGGCAGCACAATTTTTCCTTTAAGAAAGTGCGGCCCTGGCGACTTAACTTGTGTTACCACATGTCAATACCCTATAGGTAGCGGCAATATGCATAACGATTTGCAAATACACGTTTCAGCCAGGGGATGCAGTGCGTCTCTACCACATCAAGAAAGTCGGAACCGAAAGAAAATTACATGGCTCAACTATTCAAACCCTAAAACTAACGAAAGTTTAAAATTCTCAGGCCAACGTTCTTGCGCAAAAAGCACTGTCACCTCTTTCTGGCGCAGGAAAAATGTGTAAAGAATGCATTCTGTCAGTAACAACAGGGTGATCACTAATTTCAACGCACATTAAACCTCTGGCGGCAGCACTACCCGTGTTATTCATGGATACACAGTTGTAGGTGAGGGCTGGCGGACCAGCCCTCGGCGCGCAAGTAAACGCCGGAAAATTCACATCATCGCCGGTGCCAACCAGCGCTCTCGGCACACGAACTGTCGTCGAATACAAATCACAGACTTGTCAAGCATCAAAACAACGTTTGGCACGGTTGTTATTAGACACCCAATTAACATACCCGATTCACAGCTGACCACAGGTACGGTTATTGCGTGCAGTCACAACTTCAGCGCCGATATAAACCGTGTAACCTGGACAATAGCTGCTGCAAGCGGCGATAAGCTAGAAACCAATACCACACCCCTGTCACAGGTTCGAAAAGACCCATCACAGCAAGCCTATCAAAAGAGCTCACCTGCCCATCCAACTTACTATTTCCATTACAACAATAGACAAGAGCATAATCTTATGGCTACTTCAAGCGCAACGCTGCAGCGACTTGTCTAACGACAGCGATCCTATGGGCAGCTGTAACCAGATGTGGAGAGGCCTCCGGCAAACCTTTCGAGCCAGTGACATTCGCAACGATCTGTACGACTGCAAAAGTCTTAGACTAAGAGGCGAGTATAGCACTATTTTTTTTTGGAATTTTCTTCGTGCCTTCG
>NW_027123818.1:0-4779 GCF_001457755.1 Trypanosoma equiperdum
GTGTTGTGAGTGTGTGTATATACGAATATTATCATAATAGTTGTGGTAAAAATGGATGAAAATGCAGAATAGAAGCACGTTATGTAGTAAGAACGGTGCACTGATAATAAGTGGGTAATAGAGGCTGGAGACAAAGAGAATGATTATTAAAGGAATGTCAGAAAGACAAAAATGGGGAGGGATATGGAGTATGAAATATATGCAATTTAAGAAACAAAAATGAACACTGAGATTATTGTACAAAAGTATATGATTAAAAAGACAATAAACGATAAAAAAATTCCACTGTATAGGCCAAATTGATTTGCTATTTTATCTGCACCAGCAGAAACAGTGGACGAAAAGACGAAACTAAAAAAATGTAATTAACAAAAGATATGTGGAAGAGCAGATGACAAAAAATAATAGTGCTTAAGGAAGTAGTTGAAATTTTTTGCCGTATTTCAGTCAAAAATGTATAAACGCTGCCTCCTCAATGATTGTCAATGTAATTTTAAATCTTATAACAGATTCTAATCTCAAGCTGTAAGAAAAGAAACAGGAGTAGGAGGAAGAAGGGGTTGGATAAGTGTGAGATGGTATTTAAGTCTTCTTTTTGTTAGATATATTAAATATTGTCAACATCTAGCCGAAACAATATAATATTGTGGAAGTAGAATAATAAAACTAAGACGACCAAAGGATAAACGTGTACATGGAAAGAAAAATTAAGCCGCAGAAGTCACTTAAAATAGGACGGATATTAAACTGTGAGGTGTTTTATAAATCAGATATAATTTTAAGCGAAACAAAGGAAATTGCAAACTTCTTTAAACACCAAACATTGGTTTTATTAAATGATTTGGTGTTACACATTAGGAGAAAGGGAAACACTCTTTTAGTGGAGGAAAACAAGATTTTACAACAAAGGAAGTTGACGTCAGATCCCAAATTACCAAATGGTAAGCACAAGAAACGTGAGAACAGCCACCGTTCAAAGTATTCACAATCAATACCACGGATGCAGCCTACCCACACCTGTTATATGGTTAAAGACAGGGTATGTGTCTCAAAATAACCAGAAACAAAAAAGGAGATTAAAGAACATAATATTTGAATATTAAACAGCAAAAATATGTGTGAAATTTTAAGTAATCACAGAATCAAACCTTGAGAGATATACGGGTGATGAATATAGTATACTATAGATTGGAATGAGTTTGGAAAACGTGACGAAAACAAAATTTATGTCATTTTTTGCATGGATTTCTATGGTGCAGACAACATTTTTTAAAGTTGAAATATATGAAAAATACAGTCATTTAAAGTTATCATTTTCATATTCTAATGAGTCTACTACTAATCTTCATAAATACAAAATTATTTTCTTAAAATATTATTTGGTAGTTTGTGTGAAGTAAAAAAATTGGCACACAGATTCAAAAAATATTTATTTGGAAAATATACCTTAAAAATTAAGAATTCATTGTACCACAAAATATGCTTGAATTAGTTCTTCTTCACTGGTTTTGGAATATCAGTATGTAGTTTTAGAATGTTTCACTGCTTTGTCAAGAGACAGATGAATAAAAACACACCTGGTGTTATTTCAGGAATAAGGTAAAGGAGATTATCATTTTTCGGTTTTTATAGTGATGGATAAAAGTGGAAATGCTAATCTTTTCTATAGGCACTTTTCAGGACCACTCTTATCAATATAATTCATAAAAATGACGAATATATGTTTTTATTTTCAGTGTGACAGGTTGGAGGCCCTTTTTTGCCTTAGAGTGCCATAAAAGCCAAAGACTGGCCCTACCTTTTTTGTTCTGAAGCCAGAAGGAATCGAACTGTGTACGTTAACACTTGCAGCGGCAGCTTTCTAGCAACACGTAACCAACTATACTCCACAAATTCAGTATCATAAGAACAACAGAAAATGGCCTTACAGAACAGGAGCCCAAGCAGGAAACAGACACACCTAGCACTTACGGCTTTATTGGTATTAGAGACGATCCCACTAACCTGCGACGCAACCCACGGTGCATTGAAGAACACAGAGTGGAAACCAGTATGCGAATTAGCGAAGGAACTGCAAAAGGTCCCCAGACTTTCGATCCACACCCTTCAGCAGATGATAACCGCGGCGTCGAATTGTGCGAAACTCGTCAGCAAACTACAACTTTATGCAACCAAAAACTGGCAGGCGGAGAGCGCTATCACCATTGGAGCTCTAGCAGTAGCACTAAAAAGAAAAGCAGAGAGCATAAACTCGGAGCTCTTCACGGCCGTACAACTAAGCATCCAACGCTCGACGACGACAGCAACGCTACGAGGCCAAATATTAGAAACCATGAAAGTGCTAGGCACGGTGGGAAACGACGGTACGAGGGCGTTCTGCCTCGGCGACGGCACAGCAGCAAACAGCGAACACACTAAACTAAAACAGGCGGGCTGCCACGCCGAGTCGTGGGACGTCGGCAACAGCCCAGACGCACCAACCACAACCGTAATATCAGACACAGGCTTCCCAAATCTCCCGAAAACAATAGGCGACCTCGGCAGCAGTCATGGCAACACAAAGTGTGGATATTTCACCGCCGGGGCCGACCATCAAACAGCAAGGATAACCGGCAGCACAGTGCCATTGCTGGCGGGACTGTGGACCGTAACAAGCACAGAAACGGTGACACCAACTGCAGCGACGAACCTAAAAGGCGATGGCACTCGAAACTCCAACGACCTAGTAAAGGCAGCCCACTTCGACGCGGTAGCCGCTAGGATGCTAGATACAAGTTCATACACGACTGACGAACTGCAACTGATAAAAAATGCAGCCGCAAAGAACACACTGCGACCAATACTGAGCGAAATGCTAATGCTCACAAAGAAAAAAACGGCCACAACAGAGGCAGACAGAGAAGCAGAAAGGTTAATCGAAGCAAATGTTCCCCAAACCGGTAACAAGATACAAGAACTATGGAATGCCATAAAGACAGAAAAGGTCATCGGCAAAGCCAAAGACAGCAAAGAAGAGACGGCAATTTTCACCTTGGCAGATTCCGCAACCATACACCAAAACTTAGTCTTTTACCAGAATAAGATTACAACAGACCTCTTGGAAACAAAGACCGAAAACGCGCAACTAAAGAAAGCCGACAAAATAACCACAAAAATTCCAGAAGAGGTTTGCAATTCCATTGGGGACGCCAATGAAACTGGATGTGGCAAAACAACAGGATGTCATTTTGTGTCTTCGAATAGTGAAGGCAAAAAGTGCACACTAACAAAATAAGCCGCTGCAGAAGCGGCGAAACAAGAAGCAGCAAACCAAGAAGGGAAAGATGGGAAAACTGCCTCAACTCGCACAGGGAATGAAGAAAAAGAATGCAAAGATGGTTGCATATTGGGGAATATTGCTTAAAAATATTCGAGTTCTATTGTAAATAAGAAATTTGATCCGATGGATTTTGCTTTTATGAGTTTTAGAACATTCTCAAATTCTAAAGATTTTTGTTAAATTTATGAAATTTGCTATTTTGAGAGAATTTAATAAATGTTCTAGAATTTATTATGCTTTAACACTTTTCAATGAAAATGCTAAAATTGTGAAATGTGCATGATAGTTGTCTATAGGTGTAAAGTAGTATGGTGAAGTGGTATGGAAAATGAGTTCTATTTTAATTTGCTGCCTTGGCTTATTTTTTTGTTTTATGTAACTTTGTTAAAGTTATGATAATTATGATAAAATAGTGTGTCGTGAGTGTGTGTACATACTCATAAAAGAAGAATTATTGTGATTGGAAACGACTGAATTCCAACACATACAGCATTAAAACAGTTCGGTATTTGTAATGAAAGTAAGTGAGCGAGTGGGCTGGTGTGAGGAATCAGAAAGAGCACAAGATAAGGGAGAAATAGTGAAGGAGAGATGTGGAGAGAACATCCGCATGCTCAGGCACAAAAAAAATGATGGTCGTTACCATACACAACAAAAAACTTGATAAGTCAGATAAAAAATCCATTGTAAAGCCGGATGGATTCTCTATGTAGCGAACAAAAACGAAAAGCTGAAACAAAAGTAAAAAAAGAACAAAGCAATGGGAACAACGCAAAACAAACAAAATAGGAAAACAAAAGCCGATTGTGCACAGTGTTAAACAAAAAATGTCAAGATGAACTGCCAGATGATGGTAAAAAACAAGCGGAGCGGTGTCTCATAAAGCTACTCTGTTGAGATTCTCTTTATCAAAACGGATACTTGAAGAAGTTATTACAGTAAGCTAATAATATTCTTTGCAAACCATAACCCATCAATGAAACTAGAAAATCACAATACCATAACAATATACATAGGGAAAATGTGAATGCAAAGACCAGCGGAATACACGGAGTGTGCATAACTCGTTAAGATTAAAATAAACCCTTTAAACAAAACAGACATACATGTGCTTCAGAAAAAGTTAGAAAGATGGATTGCGCACACTTAAACAGATATATCAAAAAACAAAGAGTTGTTTTTATGAGTTAAAACGGTTTCCTTAACCAAGTGCACTAGTGGCACAGCTGACTTTCTAAAGTTTCTAAGATTTTATTATAACCCTCTAATATTTAAAGGTAGATCATGTCACAAAATTTCGTATCTTGCGAACTTTTTGTTTTACAATTACTACTACATTTAGTATATCTACCATCAATAACTCTCCAAGATGATGAAATAAATAACACAACAAATATGATATGATATGATTCTAAAAAGACGAGAGTATTTGTGGTCATAGTTCAATCCCATGAAATTCA
>NW_027123818.1:4789-7379 GCF_001457755.1 Trypanosoma equiperdum
GGCGCAAGCCATGTTGAAGTTGTTACAGTTGAAATGGGAGGTTTGTATAGTCATGTTATGAGACCTAGATGGATTATGGAATTTTTATGGAAACAGAATGTGAGTGATAAGGATATTGCAATTCATTTGAATGGATCTTATGTTATAGTTAGTGATGGAAATAAGTATGAGAGTGCTGTGGAATATTTTATACAAAATACTGCAGCGAATGAAGAGAAGTTTAGTGAAGAGGATATAGTCAAAGAGCATGTGGAAAGATGTTATTTGTTTTTCAATGTCGGTTACAGGAAAAAGGAGAATAAGAAGCTACCTCACTTATTAAAATCACCTCCTATTAGAAAAAGCTTATCTTAGTGGCGGTGGTTTGTTAGCGAGAGTTTGGGCATTTAAGAAATTTGAATATGCTTTTGGAGAGTTACTAAAGGGAAGTGGGGAGTGGTGGTCAGAGCACAGTATTTACAAAACGTTGCTAATATGGAGTGCAATTCAGGAAGAAGTTGTGAGGCAGTAATTTGTTTTGAAGCGAGGAATGATTGGATTTTATTATGAAGAGAGAGATTCTTTTCTATCCCGAATAGTGGTGAAATTGAAGATGCCCTATTCACTCATTTTTCAGGTCAGCCTATTGCATGGGAGGCTACAAAAAATTGATTGTGAACAATATCACTTGCTGTAGAGAGTTGGAAAGGAGGCAATTAAGCACGATAAAGTTTCTGGAAATACAAGCTTATGCTATAAGTGGTAAAAAGTTTGAATTTGAATGTGTAGTCATTTGTTAAGCGACGACAATTGCAAGAACTGACGTCAAAGGTGGTAAATGTTAGTGACGGAAAAGAAGAACGAACGACACAGTCCGAGAGACAAGTTGTCTACATCTTCAAGTCTTGAATCGAACCGACGAAGGCTCTACCACAATTTCCAGCCGTGAAGGGCACCAGCAGATTTCCGAACTCGGCAGTGCCGCCATCATAACAACTTCCTCCAGAACTCAGTGCGCGCAATGGAAACAGACACATAGAGAGACGTCACCTGCAGCGGTTTACAGGACCATAGTTGCAAAATAGATCACAATTTTGAACATTATTTTATTGCCCAAAGCTACATCAGCCTCTCCATTAAGGACTTAAAAACAAAGAAGATAATTCAATGACAGCGCGCAAAAGCACCATATATTTTCTCGTGGTGGTCGGTCTATGCGCAATACGGCCGGCGAAAGCAAGCGCCGGTGACGGCGTCAACATGGCGGAATTCAGCGTGCTATGTCAATTGGCGAAACTCGCAGAAGCCGATGTTTCCATTCTAGATGTGCCTGCGTTTTCGGCCAGCACCGTAGCTGACATTGAAATGCTCAACATGAGTGCGAACGAAGAGCAATGACAGCAAAATTTCGCAGAAAAGAGCGCATCGACACCTCAACCAGACTCGCCTTGCAAGCCACCAGATTCACGACTAATCTGCCACGAAAAATACTCAAAATGGAAGCAAGTGAAAACGGCACTCACCGCGGCAGAAAAAACAGGAGCAACGAAGTTCGAACATGTCCTAACCCCAGGGATACAAGCAACGGAAGCTGGAAAGAGATGCCAGAGAGAACTTCATGAGCTAGCAGCAGAAGCCGCCGAAGCAGTAAACGATTACGAAACTACCGCCGCGACGTCAATCCAAAATATAAAGCAGAGAATATCGCACGAACTAAAACAGGCACTCATAGGTGAGCAGGCCGCACCAAAGGATGGAAAAGCTTACACGGCCACAGTAACAACCGGCGGCACCAGAACGACGACTTGCGCAGACACTTCGGCAGGCGAAAGCTTGAAAAAAGACCTACTTTGTTTATGTATGCCTGACGAAACTCAGACAAAAAAACCTGTGGCGACGCGGGCACGCCCGAACCAGGCGGAAACCGGGCTGCATCAGCAACAGACAGCAACGCAAAACAGCTTTTAACAAAGTGTGACAGCTACGCAAAACCAGTACTGAGCGCCGAAACCATTGAGAAAGCGCTGGCGGGGTTCCGGCATGCACTGAAAAGCCACACCTCAGGCACCAAGGACGCGCTTGTGCTAGGGCTAGCCCACAGCAACGGGCAGTGTGGGGCCGCAGACGGCAAAGCGTGCGTAGACTACACGACGGTCGCCAAACCGGAGAAAAACGGCGATGCCAACGCGATAAAATGGTATAAACACATGGTAGCAGCGCAAGCCCTGCTCAAAACCCTTGACGCCGCCAAAGTAGCGGCTTCTGCCACAGAACAACGCCTAAAAGACCTAAAAAAGACGGCCAGGCGGATCTACGCAACCCTAAAGGTAAGCGAACCAGCACCAATTCCACTCACCTCGCAGTTACCACGTATAGACCCCCTAGAGTTGAAGAAAAAATGCGAGCAGTTCCACAACAAGTCAAAGGAATGTACAGACAAGGGTTGCAAATGGAATGGCACTGATGAAGCAACTGGCACCTGTGATGTAGATGAGACTAAAGTTACAACTCAGACAAACGCAGTAGGGACAGAAGGTGCAGCAAAAGAGGGAGCAACTGCAACAGGATGCGCAAGCCACTTCAATGATAAAGATAAATGTGAGAAAATGAA
>NW_027123818.1:7389-9571 GCF_001457755.1 Trypanosoma equiperdum
GGCGACAAGAAAAAAGACGAGATTAGGTGGCGAAATGAAAGTTTTTTCGTCAATGAGAAATTGGCTCTGAGTATGGTTGTTGTCTTTATGAGTTTGGTGGCATATTATAATTTTAAAAATTCTAAGAAATATTGCTGAACCTTATGAAGATTATGAAAATTTTATATTTTGAAATAATTTTCTAATATTTTCTAACATTTGATATATTTTAACATTTTTAAATGAAATTGTGCAAAATACTGATATTTTTTAAAATTCGAAAAGTATGAAATTTTGGTAAAATGTATGAAAGTGACCCATGGGTGTAACGTCGCAGCGCTATAATTTATGAAAAGAGCTATTGTGAATATTTTCTATCTGGGTTACTTTATTTACTTTATGAATATTAGTTGAGGTTATAATAGTAATAGAATTAATTAGAATCACGCTGACAGGTTAGTGTTGTGAGTATGTATTAACTAATATTATAATAAGAGTTGTGCTTAAGACTAAGGGTGTGGCTGAAATAGAATCATTTTAAAAATAGTAAATGTTCAATTAGAATAACTGATAGAAAACGCTGTGGAATATGAATAGTTCAGTGTATAGGCATTACGGTGGAAAGCATAATAAATTAGAAGATGATGGAGAGGACAATAGGGAAAAATGGTCTAGTGTAAACGCCAAATGAATATTCTTAGTATTCGTTAAATGTACGAGCAGAAAAAGAAGGAAAAAGACATAATTCACAGCAACAGAACACATAACAGAGGAAACGATACGAAGGAGACTGTGTCAGACATATTTCACTCAAAAATAGATAGGTACTACAATGAAAATATTGGTTAATGTACTTTTTAATATGATGGTGTTTCCTAACATCAAGATTTGAGAAAGGAGTGCCATCATTAAGATATCGGGTAAGTGTGAAGTAATCTTGAATACTTCTTTTAATCAAATATAGTAATAATTACCAACAGCTGTAAGACACGATATAATATTTTTTATAAGATTTTTAAACGAGGAGCTACCATTGATTGCTGTGCACAGAAGAAGATGAAAAAGTGTAACTGCTTAAATTATCTAATTTTTCGGTGTTAATAGCACTTTGTTTAGGCTTGAAATTTTTCGTTATGATACGAGTAGCATTTCATATCGGCGTAATTCTAACCAACCCAACGACACAAAACCAGGTTCAATTCACTTCATAATTAAAAATGATTAAGCAGTGATCAAGAGTATAAGGTAGATGACAACCCAGAGGTTAGTGAACAGAAACCGTTTAAAAGGAGGATGTAAAAATTGACTGAAAATAGGTGAGTATGTAAAGTAAATAAAAGCAACTTTGGCCGGCCAACAGAATCAATCCCGTTATATCGTTATTAATGTGGTATGGAAACGGAACATAGAACCACAAGTTATTATAACAACACATTTAACAAAAAAATTTGAGGCTTATAAATAGGACCGCGTATGGCGACTGTTGCAGGTTCTGACCAATAGTGGAAATAAAATAGAAAGGGCGACAAATAACCTACCAAAATATGCGTTAACCGAAAGCTAATAAGCCCCCTAGGCATATAGAAAACAAACCAAGCAACACAGACAACCGCAAACGCAGGCTCAACTACGCGCAGAGGCAGCAACGTCCAGACTAGCAACCCACAGACCAGGATGATCTAAACAAAAGTGTTATCGCGTCTAAAGATACAGCAACAACAGTAAGCCGTACAGGTCTGCAACCGAAGTACAATGGCCAACGTCATTGTTTAAAACAAGTATGTTCGTTTTGTTGGAGCTGAACTTGTAAAGGTTTGAAAATGTGAAACTTAACTGGAAGGTTTAACATATTAGAGATGAGCTGGCATTATAAGAGCACAGTCAAATCCATTTTAACTGGAAGCGCACAGTGAGCACGGCCGAACGGCAAAAGTAATTCATCATCTTCTAGCCAACTATCTGTTTGACCTTAGAAAAAAACGAGAAAACGGAGGATTGTGTAAGAACCGCAGGCTTATAGCATGCACCTTGGCTAAGCAAAGGCAACACATAAATAAAATTAGTACGGATGAATAGACAGTGCCGAGCAAGCAAGGAAACCCAACCGAAACCCGTATAAGCAATACAAAAACCAGCATCTACCATTGGCCAATACAGTGGGCGAAAATGGGCCTTTAAAAGAAAACATAGGGAATAGACTGCG
>NW_027123818.1:9581-10296 GCF_001457755.1 Trypanosoma equiperdum
TATAAGCCTGCAGACAGCAGGAGCGAAACAGTTTTACAGGATAGAATATCCAGAGACATCGGCAAAAAAAAGCTTCAAACAAAAGAAAACACGAGCCCACGCTACCAAAAGCACTGCCAATTTATACAGAAATGTGACTGGCAAACCCAAAGAACGTACCAGCAGAACTTGTGTATGGAGGAAGAGAAAAGCCGGCACAAATACTTATGTGGCGGTAATAAAACGTTCCAAAGACACCCAGGACATAAAACTAGTATTTCAGGAAAAAGAAAAAAGATACAACATAATCTCCGCAGAAGCAAACGGTAAACCAGATGTGCAGGCAAACAAAAAAACAAAACTGTAAAATTTACCACACCATCTTCCCCCTAGCTGCAGCGGCAACAAAACTCCAACTAGAGACGAACATGCCAATCAGAAAACTTTTACTACCAAAGAGCAGCATATACTCCATTCTTTTCTATTCGAAAAGGGAAGCGTATCTGCAAACGCATTGCAGTCCAAGCTGCAGGCCACGAAGAGGGAGAATCATCAGATAAGCATACAAACGTGATTTAGGCGTTTCGACTATGCAGGGAACAAAAACGGCTAGCGCTTTAATCTTACTTTTCATTATCACGACTAACTTGGCTGCAGCCGACTACGACGTCAATGCGAACGCCCGCGAAGCAAGCATGCTCTGTACACTCGTAAGTTGGGCAGGCGACCGCAGCAC
>NW_027123818.1:10306-11807 GCF_001457755.1 Trypanosoma equiperdum
ATTAAAGCTCAACATGTCTCTGGCAGATGAGCAATGGCGCAAACATTTCCTCACAGATGATGCAGAGCCGAAAGCTGTTACGTACGAAGCCTCCAAGCACAACAAGGTAGCAGACTCAGCAGACAAATGGGCTGAATGGGCAAGGCAGGCGACAGAGACAAGCACGCCGAAAAAACAAGACGACATCAAAAAGAAGCTAAAACTCGAGCACATCACGAACGAGCAATTGCAAGCGGCAAAGAACGAAATCATAAGGCTTGCTGCAGAGCTACAAGTAATCAAAGACTCGACAAATGGAGGCACATCAACGTCCGAAACAATTGACGAAACGAAAGTACAGAAAGAGATTAACAGCGTGGTATACGGCGAGGAAAAGGAGCCAGCAGACACCGCACTGCGCACGACAAACTTCGGCACGGCAAAATCAACAAGGGATGCGATGTGCGATGGGAGCAGCTCCGACCCCAAGGTCAAAACTGTCCTGGGGATCTTAGCCTGCATTTGCCTGGCGGACAACACAAACAACGGACAAAAGCAAGGAAAAGTGTGCGCTGGAAACACAGGGATAGCCGACCAGACATGGAATCCAACCACCACCCAGACACCGCCGCAAGGAGCGTTAGCCGCCCTATTGAAAATTTGCCCACGGCAAGGAGAGCAAAAACTCACAGCCGACAAACTACCAACAGCAGTAGACGCCATATCAGCGCTTTTAACCTACGACGCCGCTGCAGGGTACATCGGCATTCACCAAGGTACGGGCTGCACGGCAGCACAAAACGCCGGCATGTGCGTCAAGTACACAGACCTGGCTGACGCCAAAAAGGACCCAAAAGAAGCGATCGGCTGGCTAAAAAAGCTAAAAACAGTGGCCGACACCATGGCAGCCGCAGAAGCTGCAGCGGTTCGCAAAAGCGAAGCCACGATACAGCTTAATATTAAAGCAAAAATGCTACACAGCTTAGTTAACAGCGCGACAGTAGGACAACAACCAGGGGTAAGCGGAACAGCACAAACCCAAACAGAAGAAGCAGAAAAGGCAACAAAGAAACAGAAAGAGTGCACGACACACAAAGATAACAAGAAAGAATGTACAGAAGCAAAATTCTCATGGAAAGGAGGGGAAAGCGAAAAAGGGGAATGCGAAGTAGGTGAAAGTTAAGTTAAAGAGGAAGTAAAAATAGAAAATAGTGACAAAGAAGGTGCAACAAACACCACAGGGGGCAATTCTTTTGTAATTAATAAGGCCCCTCTTTTACTGGAATTTTTGATTCTAGCATAAGGCTTTTAAGCATTATTGATAAAAGATTTTTGCTCAATTATATGAACATTTTTATATAAAAGTAGCCTATGTGTGTAAACAGGTAGGATGACATAGTAGTATGATATAAAAGTGAGTGCCATTATAATTTGACTTATATCGTTTATTTTATCTATTTTAGCTAGGTTAATCATAATAATTTAATGATATAAATGATAATAATAATAATAATAATAATAA
>NW_027124961.1:0-829 GCF_001457755.1 Trypanosoma equiperdum
CGCAACAAAACAAAGCCATGTGTCTATAACTTCACTTCCAAGTAAACAGCATGCGCAACCCACAAAGAAACACTTCTAGCTTGTAAATCTCTTTTCTTCTCGGTTCGTAAAATTAAAGAGAACATTCAACCCTCGCCGAACATGTATCCCGTTTCCTTTTAATTTCATTATCATAAACCGAAGAAGGTACGCCATTAGCGCGTTGGTGCAGACGCACTTACACACTGCAAATAATCCTTGAGAAAAGGGACACCTCCAACGTTCCACGACGCATGCGGTGCAGAATACATGTCTACACGGCAAAAGCTCCACTGCCCCTTCTGCCCACGGCTCTCTGCATACCGCGCACATCCCATATGTGCTACGGCCAGTCATTTCAGTAGCTTTGAAATTACAGGCTTTGTTGCGATCCTAAAAACATTCACCCAATCGTGAAAAAAAAAACGAAGCACACATCGCACCAAAAGGACAACACACACTTCCACCTAAATTATTTGGTTGGCACTTGTGCCCACACATACGCAATACATTACACAAAAATATTAATGAAATAAAGGTATTACGCCTTTTTTCTCACGGGTCTCCTGACAGTGAAGGGAAAATATACAACACTCCAGTAACGACACAGCGCCGCCGTTCACAGTCAAAACATTTAAAAAAGACATTCCCTTGAATCAATAACTTAAAAACCACAATAAGCAAGACACAGACCGAACAGCTGATTGCCAATCTGCTCTGTAAATTCTCTTAAAAAGAACTTCTGTTGCTCTCCAACTATCTTAAGTGAGTTTAGAGATATGTTTCCATCCAAACATGCTGGGAAAAAATT
>NW_027124961.1:839-1860 GCF_001457755.1 Trypanosoma equiperdum
GAGGGAATAAAATATAACGGATTTACATGTTTTTTTTACTTTCAATTTTCTCCAGACCCTAGAAAGCACTTATAAAAATTTTTGAAGTAGCGTCTCATACTTATACACTTGAATTTCTTCGATTCATTCTTCCAACTAAAGAGAGTGAGCTTCTAACGCTAATATCACCACGCTACTTTCTCATTAGGTAGCTAGATAACGTAGCATCCGGTATCGCCACTAATTCGAAACAAGGAGCGGAAACCACCATAACTCGTGGTCCCGCGCCATTTAGATTAAAATGCAGTAAAATACTGACATTAAAGAGATCACTCTGAAAAGCACGTCCACGAAAACAAACCCAAGTACTAGAAAGTCCCAAGGGCAACTCACCCATCCTGGCCCTACTGCTAATACCCACTCTACCACGTGGAAAACTACTTTGGTGCAGCAAATGCGCCTCCTCATTGACTCGGCACGCAACAAGTCAACAATGGGGGTTCGGACACCGAGTTTCATACCGCCAACGCGGAAAAAACTAACCATTTCCCATGGACAGAAGCCGGTCAAAACTCGACTCCATTCATCCCACCACTATAAAAATGAAGGCAGCTCGACATGATCAAAGGAAGCCATTGCATAACATCCTCGGAACCACAATGCAGCCGCTTTAAAGGCATCAGACATGTTCAAACCCCTAGAGTTAGAAAATTCATATCGATTTTGAGACCATAACGTAGCCAAACATATGCTTGAATTTGCTCTTTCTACAGCTGTTAGACGCACAGTAACAATATACTTACTCGATCATTAATTGCTCCAAAAAGTACTTTTTTTTATAATTAGAGAAGTGGTACAAAATGATGCAAAACAGCAGCACTAAAATACACTGCACCAAAGTACCAAACCATCCTAGGAAATAATCCGAACGTTGCAATATAATGTTCAATCAAGCACCCGAGTCGCTACCGAAACCAAATGTTTTGCAAGTCGCTAACGAAGGACGTGACTGCGGCACATTAGCAAGCACGAACCCATTGCG
>NW_027124961.1:1870-2994 GCF_001457755.1 Trypanosoma equiperdum
TCCAGTGGGACTCACATCACCAATGCAGCCGTAGACGCAGAAAAATTCTGAGAGGCTTGCCGGAGCGGGCACTCAAATGCTCAAATAGAGAACATAAACGGAGTCACTCACATCTTCGTTGAAGTGGGACCTGGTCTACATTTGTTGCCTCCAGTGCCTCCACAAGTATCCGCACTTACCAGCTACAAATTGCACACTTGAACCCCTCCATCCCTCTTGACATAAGAAGGGAAACGGAACAGGGGAAGCTGCTGCCCAAACTGCAAGGGAAAATCAGCATTGACAGAATGAGACACAGCACATAAGTGTGGGTAGAAAACCTCTATGAAGTAGGGAGGGTCACTGCCAAAACTCCACCAATTTCGTGTTAGTACACTTTCCAAACCTTTAAGACCCCTTAAGGAGCGTACAACACATACAAAATGGTAACTGGAATACAGCCACAACTGTGAATCAATCGTGGCCGACAAACACTTTCATTGCACAAATCTCCAAATACCAAACACACTCGCCTGTAGCAGAAGCAAATGGTCTGATGCATTGTCGAGAGGCCGGACACGTCCAATAGCCTCGGCGGCACCGGCTGGCATCCGAGCGAAACCTGAAGCGGCTAATTAGCAGACGATGAGGACCAACAAAAAAACACAGAAGCAAATCATCCTTGTCCCACATACAGAGTGTCAGCTGCCGCTCCGACGAGGACACCTCGTCGCTGCCGCTTGTTTGCCAGATCAGGGACTTCCAAACAGCATATCAGCCGCGTCCCTTCACCAAGCTTGCCGCCCTGACAACAACGAAAATTTTCAGCGATGGCACAACAAAGTGCGAAGACAACGACGACAAAGGACACCGTGCAGAAGGTCAGCCACTCCAAACACCACCTACGAAAAGCACAGCGCCGCCCAACTGCGCAGCCGAATGCACTAGCCGCAAACCCCGCCATAAAAGCGATCAGAACCCGCCCCACAGCACATGAACGGAAACGCGGCAAAACGCCCCAACACCAACCGCCCTCGCGGCTACCGATAGTAATACGCTAAGGCACGGACCGAACCGAACCTACAGACAGGTAACCACCGAAGGACAAATACAAGAGCAAAATTCGTCCGGAGAGAAAAAAGGAA
>NW_027124961.1:3004-5315 GCF_001457755.1 Trypanosoma equiperdum
GCCACGGTGCAAAAAAAAAAGACACATCCTCTAAACTCAAATGAACAACACGGTTGCGCACACGCCCCCTCGGCGGGCAAAAGAACAGGAAAGGACCATCCCAACGGCGCTGGGACAACCGCCAAAGCGCTCTGCGATTCCCCATGTCACAAGGGAAGCCCCATGCGGTTTCGATAACCAAACAGGAGGGGGTGTCGCACTCCCCGGAGAGCAACACCGGTAGACATTGTGCAATAACAGCACGCTACTAACAAAAAGCGACCGCTTCCCCAACGCGACGAAGTGAAATGCATCAACAAGAGCGTCCTGCGCACCATCGCACTGTAGTCCCCCCACCGCCGGGATACGACCTTCCCGATTCATTTGCCCGCCGCGAGGCTAGCTTACAACCGCACTAGCCCTCACACTGGAAGCGCAGCACATGCCACAAAGTAACCGCTCTCCCCGCACAGTCCTACTGCCGCTCCGGCGGTGAAAACGCCTCTAGCCACAAACCCCAATGTCGGCGCACTCAAAAACATTGAAAATGACAAGCATCATGGCACCACCCGAAACGCACACACGCTAAAAACCATGAATAGACAACAGCCCATCATCTTTTGACGACTAAACGCGCACCTTCCCCTTGTAGAAGCAAGCAAACACACCCAATTACGGGCGACACTTACAACCTGGTCTTTCCAAAACATCGTAAACACCCGTCCGGTCTGGCCTCAAAGACGAGATAAGCGCAATCCCCGGCTACCGCGCAAATTACAACCACCCACACACACACACACACACCTCTAAACCACACGGAAGTCTACGGGACGGATAGCAGTGACCGGCCTGCCTGGCCTGGGTTAGAAACAGTCTCCGGTCCCCAACGACAGCAGCAGCACAGCACTCCTCCTTTATACGCGCTGTATGCTTTGAAAACCCACCCTTGGGGACAGCGTTGAAAGATTGAAGACTGCTCCCCCATGTCGTCGTATATCTTTTTTGCTTGGCTCTCGCCTACCGGCACCTTTTCCACCCCCTTCCATCGCCGGGAGGCCGCTTGCCATATTCTTCCATGTTTGGAAAATATCCCACCGCACATCGCTCCGTCGTTTCCACTTTTCATAATGTGAGCTCAGTCTTGTGAGCCGTTGGGCACAGTTGTCGCAGTTGTTTGTATGTAGCTAGTGTCGAATAGTTCGCCGTTTCCCAAGTTAATGCCTCCGCATGCTTGTCACAAACCTTAGGCGTCAGCAGGTTCACCGTTAGAAACGCACAGCAAGCTGCGCCCAATAGCGTTTTTGTCGCTAGGGCAGGGTTGCCGCTCTCGCATCCAGCTGCTGGTGTGTTGGCCGCACCGTTAAAAGCTTTTTCAATATCGTCGTTGGCCTTCGGTGTCACAGTGTCGTCGTAGACCGCTTTCCGAATCTCTCCGATTATCGCTGCATCTTTGTCCGGCTTTTGTTTGTTAGCTACGTATTCCGTACAGGTGTCGTAAGCTGGGTCTGCTATTGGTGCTATCTCATGCCTTATTTCGAGCAGCTTGTCAGAAGGTGCATTATCCAGACCCGCTTGCTTTTTGACTGCATTTTTGTTCTCGTTGTTTGTTAGATGCAGCGCAACCTTGGCCCAAGTTGACCATCTGCTGGACCAGTCTGTGTTAATTCCGGCTGCTAAAGGTATTTGCTCCCACGTTTTATCTCCGTCTTTTGACTTGACGAAAGCGGTTTGCCAGTCTTTTGCTGCTATGCTCATGTTCAGGCCGTATAGATCTTCTGGCTCGACGGGACTTGGAACTACCGCTGGCCTTATTGATACCTGTCCGTCGGTTAGTTGGAGTGCCGCGCACAGTTTAGTGAAGATTGGTTCATTGATGCCGCCGCTTGTGTGTGCGTCGCTGAGGTTCGTTAGGTACAGGGAAAAACATAAAATTGCCGCTACTTGAAGCGCATTTACTTTCATCGTTTCTATTGTTTTGCGCTCGTCCTACCTATTACATAATGCGCTGGCACATAGTTGACAATTCACTGATCGGTCGCTTACCTGCCGCTTCGGTAAAAGCTATAATACTCTGGTTGTATATCTGGCCAACATGGGGCCCCGAGTGATATTCACAATTTCTTAGCTTTAAATAAATCACCTGCTTTAAGAGATTTATCATACATTCTTTCATATCGAATATCCCACTTCTCTCCACCTACTACATAAGTTTCTACTTTCCCCATATCCTTCGAATTAAATTCTCTTCCTTTCAACTCTTTATACCAACTAAGATTTTTTACAATTAACTTCGCCTTCTCCTCCCATGCAATTGGCTGTCCGGGAAAATGAA
>NW_027123761.1:0-1437 GCF_001457755.1 Trypanosoma equiperdum
AACACACTGAGCGTGTACCAATGCCCAGTGAGTGGGACAGCCATCGAAGATAAGTGTTTGTTTTACGGCAATGAGGTTCGAATGCGCCTGACGGTTTTTGTCCGACGTGGTGTGGGAAACGCCTCAAAGAAGTTACTGCACCTACACCTTCATTTTCACGGGTATATATTATCCCTGGTCACTAATTGATGTTTGGTATGTTTAATCTGTCACTGAACACTACTCACTTGTTTCCCCAGTGTAAGTGTGTTATCTTTCCCGTCTGTGCATTCACATGAATTTTAACTTTTATTACTCATAAATTATGTTTTGCCTCAATTATATAGACACCGCTTTATACGCAATTTTAAGCAAGGAAGTCCAACAAGGTGAATTATAATGGGTTGTGGAGGTTCAGCTCCTGCTAACAAAGACAAGCATGTGGGTGCAGATCCACCAAAACCTTCAGAGCATTCGGAACATTCAAAACCTTCAGATCCTTCAGATCCTGCTGATGCTACTCGATTTAAGCAGTTTTGCACACTTCCACTACATGACAAGGATAAGCCAGTTGCTGCTGCAGCAATTAGGGTTACCGACCCCAAGTGTATTTCGGATATTTTACCTCCGGAATTCCTTGAGGGAAAGAAGGTGCATAATGAATTTTGTGCAATTACTCTCTCCTTCGATGATGGAAAGCCGGAGGATGAAGGCCTTTTTGAGAAGTTGAAGGAATTGGAAGGTACTTCCATCGAATTGAAACCAACCCATATTGTGATGAATGAAAAAGTCGCCGCCATTGGGGTGTGTAATAATGATGAATTCCCCTGCCAGGACGCACACCCGCATATCCTCGTTGCAACTGCTCCAGATGCCACACAGGAAGATATTGATGATGTAACCAAGAAAGGAAAGATTGAGATATTTTGCGCGAGAAAACTTCCCGATCTGCCACCTGATATCACCATCCCAGGCGAGTTTCGTTTCATGCACTGGTGAGTATTTCCCTGTTCCTTGTGTTTCAATGGTTTCACAAGAGTACATATGAATTGTTGTAAGTGTGCTGGCAGTTGCTGTTACTCTGATCGATCAAAGAGTTAGTGGTACTGCGCTTCATTACTTTATTACTTTTGCTATTTTGTTTTACGAATTTACTTGCCTTTGTCCCTTCTTACTTTCCTTTTGATAACCTTTAGATATTTGCGTGTGGAGGTTTTGGTTTACTGTTATCCACATCTGGGGCTATATTCCCTTCATTTGAATTTTATTATTGCGGTATTGACTTTTTCTTTCAAAGAAGATGATGAACGTTGGAATAACGAATAGGGACGATACGAGGGGAATGAAGAAAAGGCAGAAAAATGATACGGAGGGGAGGGAAAGACAAAATACAAACAACATGTGGGAGAGATATTTTTGCTTTGCTTTGGTTTGATATCTGTTTTGTTTGTTTTTTTT
>NW_027124035.1:0-5349 GCF_001457755.1 Trypanosoma equiperdum
CACGTTGAGGTGGCCGGCATCGCCAGGGAGGAGATGAAAAAGCACCCAACAGCAAAGCTTGGCAGAAGTACAACAGAAATACAACATGCCCCAAAGTTAACTTAAAATGGGATAGAACCACAGCTACAACAGGAAGCCACTGCAAACCTAAAAGAGGAAGAAGAAAAGAAAAACACAGCAAAAACAGGGGAAGGTGCGGCAAAGACAGAGAAATGCAAAGACAAAACGGAAAAATATTGCAAATATAGTTGTAAATTTTAGGGGGCAGAGTGCCGCTCTTCCAATTTACTCTTAAATAAGAAAATTTCCCTAATTTCTGCTACTTTTGAGGGTTTGATAGTATTTTGGTATTATAAATACTTTTTATATTTCGAAAGAAGTTACTAAAACCGATAAATTGTGATATATTTTAATATTTTCTGATGAAAATGTTCAATTAAGTGAAATTGTTAAAGCATTATTAAAAATAATTTGATGTGAAAGTGACATATAGGTGTAAAGCATTAAGATGATAGGATATGAAAAATGAGTGCTATTATGAATAATTTTGCACTGTATATTTTATGAATATTATAAATAATTTAGGTTTGCAATCAAAATCAAAAATAGTGAATTTACTTAAGGATGTTATTACGATATTAATACTAATGATAGGAGAGTTCTGTGAGTGTTGTGAGAGTATTATATTTATATACTAATATTATCATGGGCTGATAGCGAAGAACAACTGAAAACTGAAAATATAAGCATCTAAATAAATTACGAGGGTGCAATAGAAATAAGTGGGATGGTGAGTAGAAGGGCACAAAAGATATTTTCAAAGAAAACGCAGGCGGTGAGAGAGACAGTGGATATGATTTGAATATGCGCAGGTTTAAATACAAAGATTACTATGGGCATTATCATACACTAATATAATGATGGAAGGAATAGTGAGGAAAAGACAAAGTGCAGTAAAGAGGTCAGATGGAGTCAAAAAATCATCCACAGAAGAAGTGACGAAGGTGAAAGAGAAGAAAACAACATATGTAATGCGGTGACAAAATTCGCGGAAGAGTACAAAAAAAATATGAAAGAAAATTGTGGTCCAATTTAACACAAATATGGATAGATGCTGCAGTACACACGGTAGAAACTGTGGTCTTTAATCTGGTGGCTAATTCTAATGTGAATAAATAAGAACTGGGGCTGTGAATTATAAGATCAGTATATTGTTTATTTTAGAAACATAGTGCCGCACGTTGAGGAAATTTATCCACCAACGACACGGTATGTCCTGTGGAACTATAGATAATAACCCTTAAAAATTTAAAACTCAAATCATGGTGGAAACAAAAACGCATTCTATTTTTCTATAGCAGTGAGTATCTAGCACCAGCAGTTTAACCCGATTTTTATTTACACCATCCCTTCACACCAAGACATAGAGATGCTGTAATCAGACTAAAGAAATCACGCTCCTGGAGTAACATTCGGACTACCCGAGATGTTGTCCAGAGCGACAGAAAACCGGCGAAAGCAGTCGCAATAAGTTTGAACACCAAGAGCAGATTGCAGACATCAGCAAGCACCTGCTCTTTCAATTATCTTTCCCTTTCCTTTCTTACTAAACATATACAGCAGTTTACGGCTAAAGCGCCCGTAAAGAGCCAACTTGTACAACACCGATTCATATTTCAACGAAACAGCAGCCACGCAACATCGGCATATATTTGTGTCACAAACTAAAATACAACTTTGTTACACAAACTGCAGCAAGAAAATCACTAAGAATCAATAAAAACCGTGAAAGAAAAGTCATTCTTGATCGTGCTATTAGCTACGCTTCCAACGACAATCGCGGCTGACACAGGAAAAGGCGCAAACGCAGCAGAATACGCGGTTCTCTGCGACGTACTGTCCCTCGGCGACCTTGAAGTGCAGTCGTATGGAGCCGACGATGCGACGTCTGATGTAGTCAACCACATCGGTGCCATAAACCTAACTTTAGCAGACGCGAGTTTTTCGGCAGATATACTTTACCACACGGACAAAGAACTAGCAAATTTACCAGCAAATTTCTCCACGGTAAAGGCAGGCTGGAAAATTTTCGATATCCTTGTCTGTGTGGTAAAGAGAAGTCTGCTGCAACAGAAGAAAAATAAGCAGAGTCCAGAGCCCATTACGCACGTTGGGCCGAAGCGGGGTTGCCTAAAGAAAAAAAGCCAAAATAAAACAAGCAGCAGAGGTAGCAAGGAGCTTAAAGAAACAAAGGATGGCCTTAGAAAAAAGTCTACAAGCTGCAGAAGTTGTAGAGGATCTCAACGAGGCATTTTACGGCCAGGAGAAAACAGACGAGGACAAAGCCTACGGCAGCGGCAGCACAACACGGAGCGAAACTTGTACGGGCAGCCAAGCCGGCGCCGAAACCACGGCAGGCGCCTACGTCAAGCTAGATATGTTGTGCCTCTGCGCTAAACATAGCAATGACGTCTCCACCGGCGCCAAAGCTTGCTGCCCGGACTGTGACAGCGGCAACGGCAACAACTGGGACCCGAAGACAAAGGAGACAACAGCCTGGAAGCAATTCAAGAGCCGGTTCCCTAAAAGACAACAAACAGTAACACTTACGCCAGAGATAATAAAAGCAACCATCAGCAATTTTCTAAGAAAAATTTTTTAAAAAAGGGGGCACGGCCGCAGGCAAACTACATGTTCTGGGAACAACAGCAGGCGACTTAAACAACGCCTGCGATGGCTTGAAGGATGCTAAGAAAAACAAATGCGCGCAATAAAAGCCGACTATTTCAAAACTGAAGAATCATATTCCTTGGGTAAAGAAGTTGTGCGAAGCCGCCGACAAGCTACGGACGCAGACATCAGCAGATGTAAAGCTAAAATCCCTAGGGCACGCAGCATTGCTGATAAATATAACTTCAAACCAGCTTATACACGAGAAAAGACTTTATTCGGGGCCAGCAGCCACACCTAATGCCGCAGTATCCGGTTAAAACTGCAATAAGCACAAAACAAACGAAAGCTGAAAATTATCATGCAAATGGCACGAAACTAAAAGTGATGCAAGCAAAAAATGCAACTTAGATCCCGTGAATGTGGAAAAACAAGCAAAAAAAAACAGGAACAGGAGAGACGCCAAAAGAGGGAGCAGCTGCAACTGGATGCGCAGCGCACGGAACTGGTAAAGCAGCTTGCGAAGCTGAAAAAACAGGCGATAAGCAAAATTGTGCATTTATAAAGGTAAAGATGGTGAACCTGATAAAGATAAAGAAATTTACCGTGATTACAGCTCCCTCGTCAATAATAAACTAGCTCTGATTGCTTTTTATTTGTGAGCTTGTAACCTTAAAATTCTAACGGTTATACTCAACTTTATAGAATTTTATTAAAATCCGATTTTTTGATGGCATTTGCTAAAATTACTAATATCTGATATATTTGATATATTTTAACACTATTTTAAAACCACTACGAATTGTGCAAATATGAAATTTTAGTAAAATGTGTATGGATGTTTCCACTAGTCGTAAAATACTAGGGATATATGGTATGATAAATCAGTCCTATTTTAATTTAGTTTTTTAAAAGAAATTGGGGTTTAGAGTTATAATGATAACACTAACATTATAGTATGGGCGGTGTTGAGAACTAATAAGCAACAAAAATAGAGACGCTTAAAACAATGGCAATGGTGCAGCAGGAGAAAGTGAGTGATGAATAGAGGAAAAGAGGAGAAGAGGAAAAGAGGAAAAATGCGAAGTTTTAAACATTAATATGGCAATAAGCATCATTATATACATAGAAAAAAGGTGGAGATCAAGACGGCGCAGAGCGTAATACAAAAAACCAATAGAGTTGCAATTTCATATGAAAAATAAACAGAAAATCCAAGAAAAGAAGCATCTGCGTAATTTTTAATGGAGAAGTCGTACAAAAAGGATAAGGGAAGTCTAGATACACCTTTAAAAGAGATATATGCAGTGGAGCATGTCAGTAACTATACTTAATCATTTCTGTATTTGTACACATGTGATAAAGTGACGCTATATAAAGATTGAGTTCTGAGTATCAAGATCAGTACTGATACGCATGTGATGGAAAAAGTAAAGGAGTCGCAGCAGCCAAAGAAGTTGAAACCAGACCCCAAATACCGCCGCTTAAAAAACGTTACAAAAACTTCCATATTTTGAAGGATTTCAGGATAGCATGTGGTATATGTATAAAATACAGAAGTTGCATTGTTACTGAATCGAACTTTTGAGAAAAAAATTGCTATCATATAGAATGTATTAGAAAGTATAAAATTCAATTGTTTTAGATATGGAAAAAACGGACTAAACTGGAATTTAAAATGAAATTCTTCGCCTAACCAGTGCTTTTTTTACAAACGTTCCTAACTGATTAAGTAGTTAGAACAGCCTTTCGCAAATTGGGGAGAGAAGCTAACAGCGAAGCAAGTAACAGAAGAAACAAATAAGTATCAAAAAACCTGCTTGGCACAACAGAAAATAATAGATCAGGGGAATGAACAGGAGTAGCCTAATATGCCCCGCATTTCACTAAATAAATGACAGAAACTTCTGCAGAAATTATGATAGAAACTGTGATTTTAAATTCGAACGAATATCATAATATTAAGACCCAACTTAATAAGGGAGAGCTTCATTAAGTAAACAAAGGATCTATTTATTGTGTGTAGAAATAGAAGAAAGTAGATAAAATCGAGAACAACCTGTCGTTGCGGTATTTTTCTGATACTCTAAATGGTGGAGAGGCGTTTATCGAGGGAACAAGCACATTTCTACCTAAAAGAGCGAAGCGATTGGTCTCAGAGCAGTGGCAAGAGCAGCTAACAAAACTTTGATAAACACTACTGATTTTGCACTAAGTGACTTGAAATAAGCACACAAGTAGGCGGGCACATACAACGGTGGCAATAGCACATAAACGACCTCCATTTCACCCTGCGACTTACAGAAAGGCTAAATTATCGCGGTGAACTCACCCATATCACTACATTTACTAGGAGAAAAAGTCAACAGGGACAATGTTCACTGAGTTGTTCGTCATAGTCGCATTCTTGACTTACATTAGAAGACCAACTGATGCCGCTGCCAAAAATACACTGGTCGCAACAAAGATAAAGCCGCTTTGCCTGGCTGCCGGACAGGCAAGGGCTCTACAACCCAAAATCAACACCGAAATGGAGATGCGAATAAACACAATAGAAACGACCAGCAAAATGCAAGTAAAACTCGCAGCATATGCGTATGTCGGCGCGGACCCTGCAAAGAGAAAGCTGGCACGAGTGTGCGCGTCTGCAGAGGCAGAGGCAAGGGCGACACAGCTAGC
>NW_027124151.1:0-872 GCF_001457755.1 Trypanosoma equiperdum
CGATACAAAAAGTTGGAATTTAGTAAAGCCCATATATGCACCGAGGCCACTGAAATCTCCGGTTATGGTGGTGAATGACCACCCTCCAGAACACGCAGACAGAAAGCAAGCTAATAAGTTAGCGTAGACGTATTGAGAGAGCGGTTGACAAGAGCACCAGATGCTCCTTCCATGAGTACACCTTATCGAGCAAGCGGAAAATTCGCACCAATAATGATGGAAGAACTTGAGACAACATTGAAGAATCTCCCTTCAGTGACTACTCCAGATAAGGACGCTACAAACTGTTAAAAGGTAAGCAATGGGGATGCTATCGCAAGAAATGTGTATTCAAGCTCTTCAACTGTAGATAACAGAAACACCGGGTGTCGGAGAAATGGAATCATAGCGTTATCATCCCTATGCTCAAACCCAACAAACCAGCCAAGTGTATGTCATCGTTTCGGTCCATCACGCTCAATAGCACCCATCTGGAATCTCACGGAGAGGATTGTAGCGAGATGCATACGAGACACAGTAGAGGGTAAGCTGCAACCACAGCAAGCTGGATTTCTTGCAGGAAGGTCTATGTTAGACGCCCCGATGACACTCACAGAATCAGTGACACATAGAGTAACAGGAGAGAAAACTGCTGCGGTATTCATGGATTATGCGAGGGGATTTGACTCGTTGGATCACAGGTGCACAATAGATGCATCAAAAAGATATGAGGTAGACATGCATATCATTGGGTGGTTTTATAATTTCTTGGAGGGTCAGACTGTATTAATACGAATAAACAACACCCTATCAAAGAAAATACAGCTCACGTGTGTTTTTCCACAAGGGTTCCGTGTTGGTGTCGTTGCTATTCATTATCGCAATGGACTCTC
>NW_027124151.1:882-2882 GCF_001457755.1 Trypanosoma equiperdum
AAGAGCATTTGATTCTGTGGCTCAAAGGTGCGTAATAGATGCACTAAAGAGGTATGAGAGAAGCATGAACCTCATTTCGTGGGTTGCAAATTTTCTGGAGGGAAGAACTGCAGTAGCATGAATAAACGGCACTCTTTCAAAGAAAATACAACTCACATGCAGTGTTACACAGGGTTTCGTGTTGGGGCCGTTGCTATTCATTATCGCAATGGACTCTCTCAGTGCGAAACTAAATGCCGTGACAGACCTTAAATACTGCTTCTTCGCATGCAACCTCCAGATAGTATGCTCTAACACTGACTCACAAACTATTTGGCGGACGCTGAAAAAAGGATTAGATTGCATAGCGGGCTGGTCAGCAGAGTACTATATGGATGTGTCTGAAGAAAAAAAGGAAAAAACTTTCGTTGATGTGAGATACAGAAACTCATTACACCTAATGCTTGGAGAGCACAGATAAAATGAGATGAGAAATCGCAGAATACTTGGTGTGAGAATGCAACCACATAAAGGAGTAAGCAAACATGCTCACACCATACAAACAGCAGCAAATGTGGGATTAATGAAACCAAGGGCTGTTGCATCACCCGAACGAGGAACGAGAAAAGAAAGCGTCCGAGCATTTTACTTAGCCTTAATTCAGGAAAAGTTATGCTATGCGATCGCAGCATGGTGGTTCAATACTTATCCATCAGAGAAGGAGGATCTTGAAAGGCTACAGGCGCAAGCGGTACATGTTATAGTGGATATTCCAAAGTACACGATTCGTCACGATGCCATGAAGGAAGAAAAACTCCACAAGATGGATGATATTACTCACAGACGAGCAATAGAATACTATTCAACAAGGAAGGCAAAAGGTAAGGCATCAGCCGATATGGTGGGGAAAATGTTCCCACCAACCATCCGATACACACGCGCCTGGAGAGTGTGTCACACCCGTGTGAGGAGTAAAGAGACAGGAGAAGTAACACACGGCAAGCATATTGCAACTGGCGAGGAGATCCTACTTCAAAAACCACAACGCCAGGTGGTCTTCATTCTGACGCTTCTGACAGCGAAAAGAAAAGACACATAATGCAAAGGGTACGTAGATTCAAAGACTACGATTACCAAGTATGGAAGGATGGGTATGTGATACTGGATTAATACTCTGGTGCCAGCGCGGCAATATATACCCTAGACAATGTAAAGCAGAAAAGTGAAGAAAGGAGCAGGCAAGTTAGAGTCTAGCTACAGAGGCGAGTGTGAAGCCATGGAGGCAGGACTTATGAAACTTAAGTCAGAAATAAAAATCAAAGAGATAAGAACAACTAAAGTGGCAATATTTACAGACTTGTTATTTTTGTTAATGGCACCTAAAACATGTCCTCTAGCAGCGACGAATTCCATTCTACGAAGCATATAGAATCTGGTCCTATACTTCATTAAACCGAGAGTAGCCATGTTGTTTCAGTTTGTGTTTTCGCATTGCGGTATCCCGGGAAATGACAAAGAGGATGAGCTCGGAAACAAAGGAAACAACATGCCGAAAACCTATCCTGCATGGACCACTGACCTTGTCACAGGTGTAACACGCCAATTACGTAGTCAGACACGACGCGAATTTGCGGAAGACCGTGGTCCAAACACACACCACAGTGTTCTACTATGCTATATAAAACCGACCCCAAAAAAACAAGGAACTATAAATGGAAAGTGAGTCACTGTTAGCTCAATTTAGAACAGGGACTTCAAAACATTTTGTATGGTTACATAGTGTGATCACACAAAAGGTTAAAGAATTGGAGTGTATATGGTGTACAAAAAAGAGGGGGAACAATCTCAAGAATTACACTGCACAAACTCAAAACACTCTAAAGGTAGAAGAACCTAAAGAAAGCAGGGTGGTAATAGCTGCAAGACAGAATGACACTTTCATATGCCCAGTTTGAAACATAATGTGTGCGAGATGACAAGTGGGAGTTGTTCACATGATGAAAATACATCAGTGGGTTTGT
>NW_027124151.1:2892-4309 GCF_001457755.1 Trypanosoma equiperdum
GAATGTACTTGCCGCATTAAAGGTGGCGAGAAGAGCAGTACAGGCGTATAATGGTGTCTATAAATGTCACGTATGTTGTAAAGTATTCGACAGAAAGGGATTACTGCAACAACACATGTCACAACATACTACGAAAACTTCAGTAGTACGGACATAGCGACAAAAGAGGAACCAAGAAGAAGAACAAGAAAAGTAGTTAAAAACTGTCCACATGTCGCAGTGGTGTCCAAGAAGCATTCCATATATGGCTGGTTCGTTGAATACGCACATCTGCCTCAAACATCCTGAAAAGCAAAGTGATGTGACACAACAAACGGAAATGCAGCATAGGGGCAGCGAAGATTGACAGGAGCAAGCACCACAAGTATACGATTATCTCCGCCGCAAACAGGTGTATAAAATCAAAACCTAGCTCACCAGACATAAGTGCATACCGGGGCAATGTAAAGGGGAACTAAGCACACCTGTACAGAAAGTACTGTCGGAGAGAGAAGCATGTAAGATATGCGGTAATGAATATCACCACAGCTGGAACTTAAGCCATATGACTGCAAGATACCACGGGCATGATACCTCACTCATAACCCAGACGATGAAAAGAAGAGTGACGAAGGAGATATCAAAGTTGGAAGCAAAGGAAGAAACTGCCGGCAACAACAACACTGAAGATGACAATAAGCCACTACTTTATGTTTGCGACAAATGGAAGAGGAGTTTAAAAAGCAAGGCATGGTTAGCACGCCGCAAGTGCGTGAGCGGTGAGAACGCGGACACAAAAAAAGTGAGAGAGTAAACAATCCCCATATAGAAACTACTCTACAAGACACCAGTACCAAAAATAGATTGAAGCGCGGCCCTATAGATAGAACACTCCCCAACTCAGACTTGTCACACGCACAAAATAAACTTGAGCTCCACGACAAGAAAGAGAAAAAGAGAGACCGAGCATGAAACTCCAGCAAATGAGAAGGAAATATTTTAATCACGAGAGAGGAGCCGAAGAACAAACGGCATAAGGGCTTGAGGGCGTACAGAGAACCCTTGTAGAGAGTTTGCATGTTGAAGGTGTAAGAACACATACATGTCCTGGTGCACAGTAGTATGGCATACCAGGACACACAACAAAAATGCAATAACTGTCAAGGGGAAGCGTGAATAGGGGCCCCTTGAAATCACGTCACCGACCCTTCTCGTGCACCAAGGCCCACACTGCTCAAAGGTATGTGCACAAAAGCAATATCTAGCAACGCACCTCCAAGCAGCACACAGGCAGGCACGTGGCTCTGATATGCAAAAGGAAATAAAAGAAAAATGTAAAGAAACATCGGATCACCTGTTACAGTATCCGGCTTTGAGTAAACTCAGGTCAGATCATGAAGTGGACAGTCTGAAAGGGGAAGACATATACTTTAGTGTT
>NW_027124788.1:0-1773 GCF_001457755.1 Trypanosoma equiperdum
TGGCACCATCTCCACTAACTGCGCTACTATGACAGAGGTTTGCCGTCAATCTAATTCGCTTGATCGGCGTGTGTCTTGTGTATCGGGTACCGCTGAAAATGTGTCGTTGAGTGGGGAAACGTTTTGTAGGAATACATCTGTGAATACCCGTGAGTGTTCATATATTGCACGAAACACCATATTTGCTTCGAGTGTTGTTTCTTCATTTGTCCCCGTAATTGGGGAAGGACAGTTTGAGTGGTGGTGTTTGGACGATGTGTATGCTCATGCTCTTTTGTTTTCTTACTGCAATCCACGCGATGTGGGTATCAATATTGGCTTGTTCGATGACTGTGATGATAAGGTGCTTTTGCAATCTCTTGGAGTTGTTCATAGAACACTTGGCTCCATTCGTGCTGATTATGATGGCAGCGTCGTCTCGGTTATTCGTAGGTTTTTGGTTCAGCAACGCGGTGCCCTTGCAGGAGACGGCGCTCTTGAAGGTTGTGTGCCGTGCGAGGCTCTATTCGAGGTTCTTATATCTGCCAGAAATGCACTCTTGGTGGAGCCAATGGTCAGCGACTCCTCTACTGTGAAGGGGGAAGATAGGGTTTGTCACGGTGATGGAGAAGGTGCACTTGACAGCTGCGTATATGCTCACTTGCAAGTGGCGATGACCGCCGTCTTCAGCATTGCACGTGAGCGCGGTGGATATTTGTCGGATATTTTCGCATCTGTGAAGGTTCAGAAAGCACTCGAAGCAATGCGTCAGTTCTTCACTTCCAGCAATTTATTTTCGAGTGGAAGTAGCAGCGTTTCTAGTACCTCCGAGGCCAACGGAGATAGTAGCAGCTTCCTCGAAGACATGCTGAGGGAAACAGAGGTCCCGCGTTTTGTACTAGGAGGTGCATTGCAACGGGCAGCCGCGCTGCTCAAGGATGATGTGGTGACCAAATTGCAGAGGCGGAGATTGTGTGGCGGACTCTCGTTGGAGGAGGCCCTTCTTGCGTGTTATTTGGCTGAAGAAAGAATCACCGCCCTCACTGAAATCGAAAATTTGAGAGAAGAAATGGTACAGCCTGTTACACGCGAAGCGCTGGATTTAATTGACGGTGCGGTGAGGGCTTTTCTCAAGAGTGAAGAGTCCGAGGATTTCTCCGCTGAAGCCACAAACCACATGAAAAGCAGCTCCTTCACTACCGCACTGGCATTTCTCTTCACGTACGTCGCTGCTCAAACAGCGACTGAAACCGTCGGGCTTCCTCAAGATAGCACAGAACATGTTAGAGATGCGCTAAATGTAGTTGCGCAGACACTACTAAGGCGTTCAGTGTCACAAACTTCAAGATTTGATGTAGCACAGAGTAATACAGCGATAGACCCAGAAAGCATGCAACAATCGTTGAGGATTATAATGGATTATGCGGAAAGTCAAGGTTACTACCCAGTCACATGCGATACGTCAGACGCAGGCAGCCGGTCCAATCATCACTGCCAGTACTCCCAGCAAACCCGTAGAAAGGACACGCCCGACATCGACGTCACGAAAAGGGAGGCACTTATGGAAAAAATGGATTCGCCTCGTACCACTCCAAGAAGTTCACCGCACCCTCGGTTATCCTCGCCACAAGAGCAACGACCTCAAACGAGCGTGGTTGTAGTATCGCAACCAAATGTAACAAGCCACCACATCAACAACCTCGTTCACAGAGGAAGGATGACTAACCCTGTTGCAATTGTTATGCCTGATGTCATGGAGGATATGCAACGCCGTCTAACAAAGGAACTTATCAA
>NW_027123819.1:0-734 GCF_001457755.1 Trypanosoma equiperdum
TGTGTGTGTGTGTGTACGTATGTGTTTGTGTGTTCGTTTTGTCATCTTTCATTGTGTACTCTATTGTTCTCACTCACCCACTTGGTTTCCGCGCAAGTTTCCCTCTCCGTATGTTTGTGTGTGCGTGTGTTCTGACCGTTTCAGTGTTTGTTGGTTTGTTTGTTTTTACTGTTTGAGGTTGATTTTTACTTTTTATTTTGGTTGTTTGACTATTCGGCTTGCCCCCTTCCCTACCTCTTCCACATTGACTTCTTCAAATGTGCGGTTTTCGACCGTACCTCAAAGTTAACTTTTTTGTTTTTGTTTTTGTTTTTTCTTCCTTCTTTTCTTCTTTTTCTCCATCCTTCCATTGTTATTATTATTATTAATTTCCACTGTCGTTCGGAGTTTATGAGTTAGCCTTGCTTATGCTCGCGAGTAAATGCATTGGACTTTCCTTTTCTCCTCAACTGGATGTTACAACATCCGCATGTACAACATCAGCTGGATAAAATAGACAAATGGAGCTGGACTAAAAAGAATGAGTAAACGAAGAGGAAAGTAAGAGACAAAATTTTGTATTTACAAGAATGCAAAAGAGAATAATAAAAAAAAAAGTAGGAAGAAAGGAGAAAAGGGCATTCACACAGGTAGGCAAGTTTACACAATCATATATTCGTATATGTTTTCTTTGTATGGGCTTGCATCTGTATGCTTCTATACAGCTCTGCGTCTATCTGTCTGTGTGTGTGTGT
>NW_027123819.1:757-2202 GCF_001457755.1 Trypanosoma equiperdum
TTTAAAAAAATAAAAAAATTATTCTTTGTACCCGTGTAATTGGTTCTTTGTTTTAGCTTCATCGCCAATTTTATTGATGATCTGCAAAGAAAAAAAAATCCAAAGGAAAGGTGAACGTGAAGGAGGAGGCAGGGGATGAGGAATGAACAAAAAAAAACAATGGAAAGAAAAGAAAGGGAGAAAAAGATGGGGAAAAAAGACAACAAAGCTGATTGATGTTTGGATGGGAGGAGAGGAGGAAAAGGAACCCAGTGATGAATAATTCGGCGGGACGGAAGGGAACAAACTGTAGAAAAAACAAGAGACGAAACCATGAATTTGTGCTTAAGGAAATAAGGTAGAAAAAAAAAAGAAGAAGAGTAGGTGAAAATGCACTGTTGTTACCCGCCATTTTATTACCTCTCGGTTTCTGTGATGTGCGGTTTCCAGTGTCACTTCAGTTTTCTTTTTTCTTTTTTCTTTTTTACTTCACTGTCTTTTGTTCCGCTACGCTTTCTTTTTCCTCCATTGATGATTGCCGTCCGTCATCCGCCTTTGTCTTACCCTACATCTTCTTCTTCGGCGCGTGCCATTTTGTTATGTATTTTTTTTTCTTCCTCACTCCCTTCTGTTTGTATGATTGTTGATTGTATTGGCCAATACGCATCACTTTGTGTGTCTGTGCGGAAGGAAGGAAGGAAGGAAGTTGCCGAGGCTTGAGGAGGGCACTATGTGTTCCCCTTTAAGTGTTCACATCTTCTAGTCGGTGTTTGCTGTTTTTTTTGAAATTTTTTTTCTTTCCTCTGCGCACATGGTTATATATATATATTTACGTATTTTCATGCAAGTGTGTAGAAGGCGAGGAGTTCGCGAGCTATATTTCTCTGTTTTTAGAGAAAGGGAAGATGTGTTGTGTTTGATTAGCTGAATCCTCACCTGTCCCTTCCCTTTGCGTTTTCTTTTGTTTTTTCTCGTGTTGTTGTTTGGTTTTGCGCTTTTCTTGTGGATTCGCCTCTGTACTCCCTTATGTCTGCGCAACGCCGCAATTTTTTTTTATTCTAATTTTCCTTTTGTTCATTACCTAACTCTATTTACTTCTTTACTTTCACTCTTTTCTGCCTGTCATCACTTCCTCAATCTCTTTTCCCCTTCTTTATTTTATCACTTTATATTATAACAAGTGAAGCAATTTCCTTAGCTATTTGTTTCGGTACGGTTAATCAGATCAACCCACTTACATCTTCCCCCCTTTTGCCTTTTATTTCGCTTTGTTTAGTGCCTCATTTGTTTATTTTTATTTTTTTAGTGTGTTCCGTTTTCCTTTTGTGGTGCGTGGTATTTTTTTATTGTTTTCCCACGGCAAGTATTGTCAGCTCGGTGTCCCCGCACATATCTTCCCTTAGCAGAGGAAAAGAGGGAAAAAGAAACGTAGAAGTGGCAAACAAAATCGGCAAAAGGAAAAAAAA
>NW_027123819.1:2213-8326 GCF_001457755.1 Trypanosoma equiperdum
TGGTGCATACATTCCATTCAAATGGAAAAGCTCCAACTGGAGCGAAATGAACTTCTCTTATACGTCCTACAGAACCCACCACCGTATGTGACAACTGTTTTGCCTGAGGGTGTCCGCTCTGCAGCAGAACTTGATCTCACGCATACCCAGTCCCCACTCGCTGTGTATGCCGCTGCCACTGCTTCTAACCCCATTGAAGTACGGGTGAGCGCCCCGCCTACGTTGTTGGGAGATAGTGCAGAGAAGAAAAAGAAAAAATGTGGATTAGGAACGACGGGGTCAGGGATTAATAGCCCAAGCAAAGGTAAAAGGCCCCGTTTTCGCTGGAAAGATCTGTCCAACTACTTCATGAGCCATCTTCGCGGCGACAGTCAAACGATGTGTAGCCCAGAGAAAACACCACCTGCCACACCCTCACGGTTGGATGCTGCGATGTCCAACCCTGAAAGGAAGCACTCACTACACGCCTATGTGACGGAGCCCAGCAAAAGTGAGGGTGGTCACGTTATTCAACTGTCGAAGTGCACTTCCGCCCGCCGTGAGCCGTTACCACTTGAGGGCAAGCAAAGGTATTCATTGGCGGAGTATGTGACTCCATTTCTATCACAAACACAAGTTTCCGTGCAAAATCCATTGGAACGCCCCGTTCTGCCAGTGATTGAACTTTGTCCAGTACTGAATAGTGCCATGCTTCCTGAGTTTGATGAAGATGAGCGGCAGTTGCTGTTTTACGAGCACGTGGTGCTCGCGGCAAGTATTTTGCTTCCTGCACGTGGTGCCTGGTTTGACAGCAAGGTTGGGAGTAGGTATCGGAAAGCCATGGGTATCAGCAACGAGCAACATGTGCGCGTTCTCAGTAACATTTCCCCCGCAATAAAAGAGGGACAAGACACATTGAATATGCCCATCAACCTCCAAACTATTGAGCGGCTTGTGGAAACTAGCTCTGACGGTGACTTTACCCAGCGAATGAATAAAATACTGTGTATGTGTTTCCAGTATCCGGAGGACCCGCAGCAGCGAAGGTATCCACTTTGCCTTCGCGCATTTATCTATGCTGGTGCACTTTCGCCTCTGTATGGAAGTAACAGCAGCGCGGATACTATTCTTTTTGAAGAAGAGGTCCGCGATGTCATCACCGCGGTCCGAAACAGATTGGAAATACCGAAAAGTATCGAGCCCTTCTGCCGCGTCCATGCGCGGCTCCTTTCAATTGATGATGATGATGACGTCGAGAGGCGAACTGCCTTCCTGATGGGTGTGGCATCCGCATTACATGAATTGTCGAAAAACACGGGCTCTCTCAGTAGAGAACCACTAACACCAGAGGTAAAATATATGTTGTACTTGTTGCAGGAAACGTTTGAAATGTCAACTGCACCCATTTCACTGCTGGGAGTCGTATGCTCTGATTATGCCTTCCTCTGCGTGTTCGATTTGTTTCTGGAGTCGTGCTTGTCACTTCCGACAGAATTCCTTTCAGTGTACGTTCAGGTGGATGGACGTGACTTATTGCCGCCGATGAGGCCCGTAAAAGACTTCCTTCTAAGCTTACTTTTGGTGTTCATCTCGTGCGGGGTGCTACGAAGCTTTTGCAACTTAAAACTTGAAATCAATCCTCGTAATGCGCCACGGGATCTCCTTGCGAGTGTTCGCCATCTGGGCAGGAGCACACGTGAGTATTGCGACCTTCTTTCCCGCAGTGTTCAGCATGCACCCGCCCTCATGTTACCTGGTGTGACAACTGTGGCTTCTCATCTCTTAGCTACGCATTGGGCTGATACGTTGAGTTGCGAGCGATTGCCGTCTGACTTCTCGGAAGGACTTCGCACGATGTTGTCCCTTTTACTTACGTACTCTTCGCCTGGCATGGAGAACGACGAGGACGTGAGCCACACGATCCTTGCCTGTGCGGGAAACCTTTCCTGGGTAGTTCCCGTCATGGAGAGGCACAACTGCGCTGCTAAGGGAAGAGTTCTGGCGAGGCTCCAAGCTGCGAAGGCAGTTGCAAAAGCCGGGGTTCCAGTCCAGAGACTTATGTTGAACCGCATCGAGGAGCTTATGGAAGAACTAGAGTCGTTCATATCCCCTCCTCCACTTGTTCCAGCGGCGGCTAATGTGGTGCGTCAACGGTTGTCGCTTGTCGTAGACACACTTAGTGACATATTTGCTGATATGAAGGCCCCTTACACCCGTCTTAGCTCGCGCAGCGGTTCCCTAGCGACGAAGGCTGGAGGTTACTTTGAGGAGTACAAGGCGCAATTGGAACTTCAAGAAAAGGTGTTTTCTTTGTCCCTATCAACAGAGGACGCTGCAGCGCGACTGAAATGCTTATCTGTAATCGATGAGAGACTAAGGAAAATTGCAATACAATCCCAAAGAGACTACCAGTTGGTGCGCCAAGTAACTGGTGCACCGGCCGCCGGATTTGAAGACCTGCTCGGCACCCTTACGAACCCGCTGAGCGAAAGCATCAACATGTTTCGCGATGTTGTAGCAGCGACTATCGTTCGTGTTGAGCTTGCTGGGCTGCTCTTCGACAAGTTCATGAAGACAGACATGCGATTGTACAAAGTTCTGAAGTCCGATAAGGCGGCTGTCCCGGACCGGCGACACATTCAGCTTGAGTTTCCCGAAGTGACGATGGTTTCTGTGCTTAAGCGATTGGAATCTGTCATCGTTTCTGTTTCTGCTGTTATTAACGACCCTTTTGTGGATGCTGAGGTGTGGTCGATGACCATGTTGCACTTCGTTTCTGCGCTCTACTATGTGTATTTTGAAGAGTCAGATTGTCGGTTCTTTTGTCCAGAAGACTGGAAATGCATTTTGCAGGACCTCCGGATCGTTGACATGTTCATGAAGGAATCTTTTCCGTACCCTCCACGTGGTGAGCCAGCTAGAGGCGTTACCGAAAGGGCCGTGGAGCTGCTGCGTTGGCTTCAGCAAATTGTTCTCCATTGCTTTCCCTACTCTTCCACTGCACTTGTTAACGGGGCTGATGGAGCTCCTCCATTTGCTCAGTTACCACCGTCTTCCGATACCACGCCTTGGAGCAAACATGTGGTGCGCCGGGTGTTAAGGCGCCGGAAGGATAAGGTGGCGAAGTCTGCTTCAGGCTTGGGTGGTTTCTTTCGTTGGGATACTTCGCAGTGACGAGAAAAAAAGAAAAGGAAGGAAGAGAAAGCATTGTTAAAAAGGAGGAAGCAAAACATATCAGGTGGTTGGGCCGCTGCCGCCGACATTTTAGGTTGAAGGCGAAGCTCGCAAAAGCCGGATGGGGTGTTTGGATGTCAACGTGTGTGTATGTGTGTATGGGAAGGATAAAAACTCGAGTGAGCATGGAATTAAGCGTGAGGAAAATGATTGTTTCAGTCAATTGAGGAAAGGAAGTAGAAATAAGCGGTTGCGGACGTACCACAAGAAGGGTTCTCCCTTTTACCGCGCAAAAGTACGGGCGCCTCCAATTGCATGTACACACGGGTATGGACGTAAGAATGTTAACTCCCCTGTACTGTCCTTGCCGCAAAAGCAAGTGTCGGTTATTCCTGGTGAAAGCTGTACTACTGCGTCAGTTAAACGGCTATTCTGCTTTGTTGTTTGTTGTATAAGTTGTTTTATTTTATTCTTTTTTTTTTCGCTCCTTTTTTGTGTCATCTTTTCGTTTGTTTGCATTCTCGTTCGGCTCTTCTCCTGTGCGTGAAGGTAGGCAAGGGGAAGTCGGTAAGTAGGGAGCACGGAGGACAGGATAGCAGGACGTATGGTGTGTATAAATATTATATATACATACGTACTTGTGTCTGGGTCACTGAATAGCAAAAAAAAAATTAAGAAAATTTAAAAATTCTCTCTGTGTTGACCCTGCGCCTTCACCATTCCCCCCCCCCTCCCCTTGTCATTCACTCTGCCGTATTTTCTACAGCGTTTTTTTTAATTTTTTGACTAATTCTTTTTCCTTGTTACATCCTCCACTGGTTCGTACGTTGTCCCGTGCACTGGATTTGTGTTCGTGTGAGAAACCCAAGTGATGAAAGGAAACCGAGTGTGGCGAATCGCCTGCTGGCTTGGAAATAGCTGTTGCGCGCGTTTCCGCCAATTAAAAAAAAAAGTGTGTGCCTATAAGCATGTGTCTTTTCTTTTTTCTTTCCTGTCCTCCCCCAATGAAAGAGGAATACATAAGAAAAAAAATACAAGCAAAACGCCATTAAAATGCGCCGAACTGTGCGTTCCCTCGCTGGTATCAGTGGCATGAGTGTGTACACCCCACCGTGCCGCGTCGCCCTAAAGGAATGGTGCAACTGGACCGGGAATGATTGGAAAAAGGTATCCAATGTTGTTGGTGATTCATTCCGCGTTCCTTCCAATAACGAAAACGCTTACACGATGGCCGCGTCAGCGGTATTGCGGCTGATTCTGAACTACGAAGTGGATCCCTCTCGCGTTGGTTTCCTTGGGCTCGGAACGGAAAGCAGCTCCGACAACTCCGCTGGTGCAGTTATTGTGCGAGGGATGGTCGATAAGGCGCTTAAAGAACTTGGGATGCCCGCACTCTCCCGTCATTGTGAAGTGCCGGAGTTTAAACATGCGTGTCTTGGCGGTGTGTACGCACTGAAGGGTGCCGCACGGTATGCGGAGGTGGATGGAGGAGATGACAAATTGGCCATTGTTGTTGCATCAGATATTGCCGAGTACGCACTGGGGTCGACGGGGGAACAGACACAGGGCGCTGGTTCCGTTGCGATGCTTGTACAAAAAACTCCACGGCTCTTGGAACTGAACACGAAGGCTGCTGGTTCCGCGTCGGACTACCGCGGACCCGACTTCCGCAAACCGTACAGACGACATTTTATTAAGGAATATGGCAGCACCGCAGAAAATGGTAAGATCCCCGATTTCCCCGTATTTTCTGGTCCGTACAGCACATTAGTCTACCTTGATGAGGTGACTGCGGCTGTCGAAAATATGTTGTCAAGACTAAACCAGGAGCCGGCGGACTACTATGACTCCGTGTCTGCTTTGTTTTTCCATCGCCCGTATCACATGATGCCTGTTCAGGCTATGTCATTTCTCTACACACGTGGTCTTGCAAGGTCAACAGCCGAAACTCACAAAACATTCTTTGAAGAGCTCTGTGGTAAGGCGAAGGTTGATTCCAGCGCTGTGCGAGCGGAACTTGACAAGGTGCCTAACTATTTCGAAGTAATTGATGAGGGGAAGGAACCCAAGGATGCATTTACAATGACGAATAAAGTTGCCAAGGTCCTCCGTTCAGAGAAGGTGTTTGCCGACTTTCTCGGCTCCAAGATGAGCCTTGGTAGTACCACCATGGCAAACTTTGGAAACCTCTACACAGCTTCCCTCCCATGCTGGTTGGCTGCTGGTTGCGAGGACGCATACAGTAGGAAGATCGACATCACCGGCAAACCCATGGTAATGATTGGTTACGGCTCCGGAGACGCCAGCGAGGCCATTCCAATAACCCCAGTGAAGGGGTGGGAGGAGGCCGCGGCGAAAATTAACCTCAGTGAGGCCTTGGGGAACTCTATAAACTTGACGGAGGAACAATATAAGGGCCTCCACACGGGGTCCCTCAAGGATGATTTTGCCGCAGATAAACGTCAGAAGGAGTTTGTCGTGGACCGCATCGGTACTCGAAATGAGGCAGCGTTTCAGGATATTGGTATCGAATATTACCGTTTCGTGAAGTAGTGTGTTGGAGCGACTTTGCGAAATCAAATGCAAGTGGCACCATACATTGGTGGTGCATGCGTGAGAAGAGGGAGGAAGGGGGAGGGGTGAAATTACCAACACGGGATTAGGGTTGCTGCTCTCTCTCTCTTTTTCTGCTTATTTTTCCTGCGATATATAGGCATACAGTTATTTAATTGTTAGTACGCGTGAGCGTGTGGGTCCGCTGTTTTGCTGACGGAGGGATATTAAATGGAAAGAGACTACGAAGCTTGCTGCTTCGGTGTTTTTATTTTTTTTACCCCTATACATAGGATGGAGATGGGTAAATAAAGGGCCCATTAAATGATAATCGTCCATGAGCGAGCAGTGAATGAGACTACAACCAAACTTATCAAGCATTTTGGTGAGTTAAAGGGGGGAAAAAA
>NW_027123819.1:8356-10856 GCF_001457755.1 Trypanosoma equiperdum
GTAAGAGACTTGAATGGGCCGAAAGAACACAGTGACACGTTTCTGTCGAAGTATCATCAACCTTTTGTTGTGAATCTTTCCTACGGTGAAGGCTTGCTAAGGGGGAGAGGGGAACGGATATACATATTTTTTTTAAAAAATGAAAAAAGAGGAAAGGAATACGTGTAAACTACTGAAGGGTGGTTTAATTGAGCTCGTAACAATACGAAGAATAGGGGTAGGAAGGTAGTTTAAGTACATCAAATGAGTAATTAAAGAGGGACTGATGAAGGCCACGAGTGCCATGTGCTATGGCACGTTTTTACCCACGAGGGGTGCTCAAACTTGGTCTAAGCGAAAAAATGACGGGTATACCACATTCAGTACACAAAGGTGCATATCGTCTATAGTCGTCGTCTTCCTCTTCCTCCTTTTCGACATTCACCGTTGTTTTGTTTTTCCTCCTTTTACCTACTCCCATTTATTATTATTATTACTGTTGTTGTTGTTTTTGTTTTCCCGAAGGTTTTATTTTAATTTTTGTAGGAACATTACCACCTCACATAATTGGAGTTGGCTCGGCTAATGCGGTGCACACTGTTTTGTAATTTTTCTTTTTATATGTATGCACCTTTGTTCTTTTTTTTCTTTTTTTGTGCTTTACGGGGTTATTCCACATATGCAAGTTTTAAACCTTTACTCTTATCTTTACCCTTCCCCTCCCGTCTCCCATGTTGTACAACGGATTTTGCTTTTGCAACCTCTTATTTGTGTATGAAAGGGGATTGTTCCCGGTGTGTGCTTAGGGTTGTCGCATCTCCTGAAGGACGGTATCACATTTCGAGCCAAACATAGTGGAAAAGTCGGACCGAAGTGGTGAACAACAGTGGCTGAGATGTCGTGGTTCGGTTGGGACCGAAAATCTGGGGACGAAAAGGCAGAACGAGAAGAGACTGAGAAAACTATAGCGGCTATATTTTCCCCTTCGCACGCCACGGTGAGGGACGCTCCCGACAGCAAAGACTCCATCCTCCGCGAATCAACTGTGCGTCTCTTCAAGAAGGGTGAGGAGCCGGTACCTTACACTGCCGTAGGCGGGACTTTTCAAACCAAACACACCGTTGAAACAATGCGAGAGGACCGCATGTCCGGTGGGGAGAAACCGGTACCGCTGGACCTTCTACCACCATGTCCGATAGCCGGTTACGAACTTCGCTCAGATGGGCTTGTGGATAACATTGAAAAACCGCCGCGTACGCTGACCGCTCAAGAGTTACGATCGCTTGTGGCTGGGCTTTCTTCCATCGAGCAGCGCGCAAGGTACGAAGTGGACACGCAACTCCCACAACAGGTGCACAATAGGGGTCGACGTGGTTTGGAGGTGGTGGTTAACCCATGCTTGCACATGTGTGGCTTGTACTTAATGTTGTGGAAGGCTCCACGCCTGTACTTTAACGCATCACCGCGGGGGAGTGCCTTCTTCACACGAGTTATGACATTGCTGCGTTGGAATATGCCCGAGATCGAGAAGGAAAAACTTGCGCGGAAGCACCGACGTCTGCTACAGGCAACGAATGCCCGAGTAACTTTGGCCTTTCTTACCGGAGTTTTTCTTACGGCCGTTGCCGTCATCACACGTCCGCCTGTTGATGTTCTTGACGTGGGGCCCGACGTGGAAGTTGGCAAGCGGTCCGTTGGTTTTCAGCAGCATTCTGAGGCAGCGCTGCGCTGGTTGTGGCTTGTGTACTACCACCATCCAGCGTACAAACCGCTTGCGCAGGGGACGCGACCGCCGATCCTGTTAGAAAGCAGCAGCCGCTGACAGTTCGCCAAGGAATCGAACAATGAGCGCCGCGTTGGTGCATTTTCGCTGGGGTGTGTTGAGTTGGTTGCGAGTGGAAGCTGCGATGCCGTTATTTCGGCCTTGCTCCAGTCCTCCTTTTTCACACTTTTGTACTGTACACCTTATACCAAGAGAAATGAACCCATATTGTTGTGTGGAGGTGTTTATGCCTGCCTTTCATGGGCTGGTGAGCAACCATGCGCCCAGTCCGTTGTTTTACTTATTTTCATTCACTGCTGCATTCGTTTCATGTTATTATGCTCTCGCGCGTCTTTGCCTCCTTTTTATGTGTATGCGCTTCCCTGCACCAGTGGCACTTTAGAAGCGGTAGTGAAGGGGAAAGGTAGGGGAGTTAGGACGGCACGGGGTCGAGTGGGACGAGGGGAGTAGCGGCGAGCTGCATTCTTGTTTGTGTTTGCGCGTATACACAAGTGAGGAGGGGGGGGCGTGCTAAAGTAGGCATGGACACAACTACCTCGTCTGACTTCACGGAGGAACTATTTTCCGTACTGTTAGAATCCTGTACACCGTCCCGCTCTCGTGTTGAGACACTAACACAAATAGCTCTTCGCAACTTACCGTGTGCCACGGCCACCTGGTCAGCGTTACGAAGGGCTTTCGTGCGTCAACAAGAGCTGGAATCAGACGAGAACAAGGCTTTGTGGTATGTTTTAGACT
>NW_027123819.1:11981-20456 GCF_001457755.1 Trypanosoma equiperdum
GGGAGTAGGGAAGAAGTAAGCACGCCATATAGAGAAGCAGAAAGGGGGGGAGGGAAAATTTGTTTCTGTTCGGTTGTTCGGCTTCTCATTTGCTGTCGTTGGAGGTTTTTCCCACCACCAGCGGTATACTTTGTTACTCAGTTTGCCACTCGGAGGTATTCACCTTGTTCGCTGGTGTTTGCTCTGGTGTTTGGAACTTGGTTGTGGTGTCTCCCTTTTTGTGTGGGAGAGCTCGAACCATAGCGGAGAGGAAGAGGTATTAGTCAATACGCTTCTACTCTGCTCATCACACCACAAGATCGAACACTTTTGTTTTATATATACATCTATATATTTTAGCATATTTTTCCTTGACTTTGGTCCCTTTCTCACCATTGAGAAAGAAGGAGGAGTGGATTATCAGAAGGAAGAAAATATACAGAAACAAACACACGGACACACAGAGGTTGGCAACAGAGGAACGAAAGAGTTAGAGAGAGCGAGTGAACGGTTTCATCCAATCTCTCTGAGAGAGGTCCGAGTAGAAAAAGAGGGAGAAAATATTTTCTAGGAGAACGGTAATACCAGCAGCAGCAGCAGCAACGATAAAGGAGACAATTGAGCGCGGAAGAGTGGAAAAGAAGGGCAAAACTAAAAAAAAGTAGTAGGTCTTGAGAAAAAAACGGCATCTGGGACGAGGCAAAGAAGGGGAAATGGCTCTATGTAACAGTCCTTCACGATGGCGTACTGTGTATTGCACTGGCGATAAACCGCCGGGGCGCATAGGGCATACACTCTGTGCGAATGCTGAAGAAACAAAAGTTTTCCTGTATGGAGGCGTTAATGACAAATTTGAAAGCACTTCCAATTACCTCAACGACTATTATTCGTTTGACGTAACCACGAAGCGGTGGACGCATATCGAAATGAGTGGGGACACGCAAAGTGCCAGAGCGTTTCACTCAGCTGTTTTTTATGGTGGCTCCATTTACATCTTTGGTGGCTGCAATGGTAGGGGCCGGTTCAATAAGTTGTTCTCCATAACAGAAAACGGTGTTTGCAAGCTGATAAGCTCTCAATCGGCTCCCGCTACACGGTATTGCCATAGTGCTGCGTCATTTGAAAACTGCATGTATATATTTGCCGGTAAGTGCGGCGGTAGAAATAGCAACAGGCGCCTCAGTGACCTTTTTTGCTTCAATTTCTCCACGGAGCAATGGTTCGAGTGCCCACAGCTCGGCACGAGACCAACTGCCCGCTCCGCCCACGCTGCTTTTACGTGTGGACGGAATATGATTGTATTTGGTGGTCGTAATGCCGATGGCGAGTGCTGTGAGGATATGTACTCGTACAATTATGACACGTTTATGTGGCGAAAGATTGAAGTGCCCAACGGTGGAGCATTTTTGGGGCGGGCACGTAACAGCGTTGTAGTGCATCACGGCAGGGTAGTGGTCTTCGGCGGGTGGAATGGCCGCAAGAAGCTCAATGATCTCTTTACTTATTTGGTAGACGCTAACATGGTGGAATTGTCACGTGATATGGAGGAGAATTGCCCCTCACGACGGGAGTGCCACGTGGCAGTGGTTTGCAAGAATACGATGATAGTGTTCGGTGGGCGGTTCCGTGGAGACTTCATGTCTGACACAGCAGAGCTTGATTTGGGGCCTAAGTCACTGAAACAAATGTGCAGAGATTGGATTCTCGACGGCACCCTGTGCGATGATGACGATTCCACGGGCCTCAAACCCTTGACGCAAGGGCTTCGGCGGTTCGTTATAAGGTGGAAGGAACTGACAACGAAAACAGATCCCAATTATAAGAAACCGCAGTCGACGTATGGCCTTCATACTGAAGCACTCTCATCTGACAGCAACTCTCAGCATGAATGAGTTGTATGAAAGGTATAAGTAATACACAGGCGCATACGATCCAAGCACAGGTATGTGTGGATGGCATATGAGAGAGGTGAAAAGCGTGAGGGAGAGTACGCCAGCATTTGAAAATAACGGCTGTTTGCTTTCATGGTCCTCTTTTCCTCCCTTGTTATTACCATCTCCCTTCAACCATTCCTTCTTCACAGCAGTTACATGCCCCGTGCACATTACTTTTAGCTTTTTGTGTGTGCGCAGTAGAGTGAATGGGTGCATGGGAAGGTGAGGAGGGGGAGTGGGAAAATGCTGCGAGCAGGATCGGAAGCCACATCGCTGGATTGCGCCTTTCTTGTTTTTTGTTTTGTTTTTTTGTAAAAAAAAAAAAAGAAGGGGAGGAGGGAGAAAAACAAAAAAGGCAAAGGAAGGGAGGGCGCACACAATGTTGTTTCAGCGCTCGGCCCACGTTAATAAGTCACATGTCCGACTGTGCGTAGATGTGCGTATGCCGACGGCATTAGCAGAGTTGGTGGAATCGTTTTTATGTCATGGTAGAATGTCGACGAAGTATATATACTATTGGATTGCGCATATTTTATTTCCTTACATATTCCAGATCTATCTCTTTATACATTTTCTTTCTTTCAATTGTAAAAAAAGGGGGGAGGGAGAAGAAGAAAAGAAAAGAAAAGAAAAGGAGGCGGAATGTAAATTTACGCAATTATGGGGGAAAAGAGAGGGATAAACAAGCAAACAGGAGAAAGGAATGGTTGGTGAGGTGAAGGGAACTGCAAAACGAAAAGAAAAAAAAGGAAAAATTGTGTAGAATGTGAAATGAGGGAAATTTGTGTATACGTATGTATATATATATATATATATATACATTTATTTATTTATGGGAGGGGGGTGGTACAGCCACTATCATGAGCTTGTTCTTATGGAAAGAAGGGCAAGTCAGGTGAAAGGAGTTTTTGTTTTTGTTTTTGTTTTGTTTCTAATGTGTGCGCCAAAAGGTGTACGGGTGCTGGTGGGCGCGGGAAGAGGAAAAAGGGAAAAGGGAAAGTGGTGGATTCCCATTCATTGAAAGAAGAGGAGAAGGAGAGCCAAACACGGCTCCCACGTTTTGCGTTTCTGTTGTGATGTGAAGATACACATGTTATTATACCCTAGTCTTGTACTTCTTTTTTGTTTCCGTATCATTTACCTTGAAAAGGTGAAGAAAAAGAAAAGGGAATTAACAATATAAGAATGTGGCATACTCTTTGCGTCTCCCTCTCTTCCCCATTGTTTCCTAACCTACTCGCCCACCTGATTTGCCTTCCCCCTCCCTTCGGACTTTGAGTCTGACGTTTTCAGTTCGATCCTCTTATGTTGCATTCTTCTCATTTTTTTTTCTTTCCTGAGGGCGGGGAATAGCGGGGTGAAAATGTTTCGTACATGTGAGGCACGTGACGAATTAACTGCAGGAGAAAATAGTGGTAAGATGACAAAGGAGAAAATCCTAGTGAATTAGTGGACCCTGATCCAGGGGTCTTAGTGTTGTCATTCTTTTTTTTGTTTTTTTTTTGATCTCTCCTTATCGTCATTTTGTTTCATGTTCGTATCTTGTCCGCGTTGAAACTTGCAACGCCGCAAACCCCCACAAGCCCCCACACACATACGTTGGTAATGTAATGTTGTGTTGCACATCTTTCGGTTCTGCATGCGGAGCTCTCTCTCTCTCTCTTTCTTTTTTCTTTTATTCTGTGCCCCTTTGGTTATTTTTAATTTCGTCTTCCTTCTTTTTGGAGCGTTTGCCGCGCGCTTCTCTCCCTCCCGTCCCCCCCCTCATCTTTTGGTTCGGTTTACTTTCCCCTCTCTTTATGCGCAAAAATCCCTAAATTTTTTCCTTTTCCTCTTCGGGCGCAGCCGGGAGGATTGTCACACGTGGGCGCAAAGACTTACCCTTTTACTCATATATATATATATATATATATATGTGCTTTAACTCTGTTTTGTACGTGTGCCTCTTTTTTGTGTTCCCATCGCTGCACTTCCCTAATCCCTCTTGTGCGCGTTTTGGGGATGATATGGGAGGTTTCGTGTCATCGAGTAGGTGAAAGGAATACGGGATGTGACTCGCCCGATTCACTTCTATCCCTTTCGCTTTCAGGTGGTCACATTCTTGACGGCATGTCGGCGCAAAAAAAAAAAAAGAAAAAAGAAAAAAAAAGAGCGCACACACATGTACACGCATCACATCGCCACTGGGGGAAGATCGATTGGTGATGTCATGTGCCGGACGGAAGGGAAAGAAGGGGAAGCTAAAATAAAAGTATGACTTTAAAGCGATGAAAACACGTGTTAGTCTTCGAGTGGGTGGTGTTCAGGTGGAAAGCTATGCGACTGTTTGCTGATTATTTCGGTTTCTTCCTCTGTCGTTACTACTACTGCTGTTATCGACGTTGTTGTTGCTGTTGTCGCCTCCACTTCTTCTGCTTTAACTTGGTGCCCACTTCCCTTTTTCTCCCTTTCCTTTTTGCCCTACTGTCATAAGTCTAAACAGGAACAACTATCACCACCACCATTGCTACTCGAGGTGTAGGTTGATCTGTCAACCACCATGGAACGCTCGAAGCACGTAACATCAAATTAGCAAAAGAAATTAACTTGGAAATGGTGTTCCCCCCCCTTATCTAAGAGCAAGTATTATTGACAAGGTTGTTGTGTTACTTGAAGGCGGCTAATAGTTGCGATGGCTGCTATTCCTATACTTGATATGTTACTGCTTTATGCAAACTCTGCTCTTCTTGACTTATAACTTGTTTCGATTTCTTTATTTATAATAATCTCCATTCTTTTTTTTTTTTCGTGACTAACACAATTGCAACAAGAGTAGGAGAGACCGAAACCATGGGAATCGTTCGTAGCCGTCTGCACAAGCGGAAGATCACCGGTGGAAAGACCAAGATCCACCGGAAGCGCATGAAGGCTGAGCTTGGCCGTCTTCCCGCTAACACGAAGCTCGGTCCTCGCCGCGTCAGTCCCGTGCGTGCCCGCGGTGGTAACTTTAAGCTCCGCGGCTTGCGTCTCGACACCGGCAACTTCGCGTGGGGAACTGAAGCTTCTGCCCAGCGTGCTCGTATTCTTGACGTTGTATACAACGCTACATCTAATGAGCTTGTGCGTACGAAGACGCTCGTTAAGAACTGCATTGTGGTTGTGGATGCAGCGCCCTTCAGGCTTTGGTATGCCAAACACTACGGTATCGACCTTGGCGCTTCCAAGTCGAAGAAAGCTACGCAGAAATCGACAGAAAAGAAGTCCAAGAAGAGTACTCACGCCGCTGTTGAAAAGTATGACGTGAAGAAGGCGTCCAGCAAGCTGAAGCGCAAGTGGGAATACCGGAGGAAGCACCACAAGATTGAGAAGGCATTGGCTGATCAGTTGCGTGAGGGTCGTCTTCTCGCCCGCATCACGAGCCGCCCAGGTCAAACTGGCCGTGCGGACGGTGCGCTTCTGGAGGGCGCTGAGTTGCAGTTCTACCTGAAGAAGCTCGACAAGAAGAAGCGTTAGGAGGCGTTATGAAACCATGGTATCTTGTTTGGGCAGTCATTTTGTTTGTTGTTCTTTTTTTTTCTCTCCACTGAAACAATCTGATGCGCCATTTCTTTTTCTCTCATACTTTCAAACAACTTTTGTGACCTCACCGTTCCTTCGCTCTCCCACAGGGGGAGCAAAGTCTTTTCAACGTTCCGAGGGCATCTGTGAACGAAAGGAGTGCAAAAAAATCAGCTGGCTGTTTTCCCCCTTTTTCCTTTTTCATTCTGTTGATCGTGAACGCGTGTGTGGCGTTGTGAAAATTGCAAAAATAAGGACACACACGAGCATATACACCAACACACCCGGAAAAAAAACTTGTACTTAAAAGGAATATCACGTGCTGAACACAGAGCATTGACCAAAGACGATTATTTATGTCGTTTAATGATAACCTGGCCACCAACAGCATTCGCTGTCTCGCCGCTGACGGCGTCCAGCAGGCAAAAAGTGGGCACCCGGGTGCGCCTATGGGAATGGCACCTATCGCATATGTTCTGTGGTCTGAAGTAATGAAGTTTGACAGCAAAGACCCGGAGTGGATCGACCGTGACCGCTTTGTCCTTTCTAACGGGCATGCGTCCATGCTTCAATATGTCATGCTGCACTTGAGCGGTTATGATCTTTCCATGGATGATCTCAAAAAGTTCCGTCAGTTGAACTCTCGCACGCCTGGTCATCCCGAACGCGGTGTGACGCCTGGAGTTGAGGTTACCACCGGTCCACTTGGACAGGGCATTGCTCAAGGTGTTGGGCTTGCCATTGCAGAGGCCCAACTGGCGGCAACGTACAACCGTCCAGGCTACAACATCATAGATCACTGGACGTATGTGTTCTGTGGTGACGGTTGCCTCATGGAGGGCATCGGGCAAGAGGCTCTTTCTCTTGCGGGTCACCTCGGTCTTGAAAAACTGGTCGTTGTGTATGACTCGAACCGTATCAGCATCGATGGAAGCACTGATATTGCCTTCACCGAAGATGCAGCCAAAAAGTACGAGGCACTCGGCTTCCACGTTATTCCGGTGAGTAATGGGGATTCAGACTTCACTGCACTGCGCGCGGCATTTGCTGAATGCAAGCAAATCAAAGGACGCCCTAAGTTGGTGATAGTTAACACAACCATCGGGTACGGTTGCCGGTTGGCGGGGTCTGAGAAGGCACATGGTGCACCTCTTGGTGATGACGAAGTGGCACGTGTGAAAGAACAGTTTGGTCTTGATCCCACCAAGAAATTCCATGTGCAACCGGAGGTTTACGGGATATTCGGTAAGAACGCTGAGAGGGGTGCCTCCCGTCATGAAGAGTGGCGTGTGCGAATGAGGAAATACACCGAGGAATTTCCACAGGAGGCGGATGCTCTGCAGAACCAACTTGATTTCAAACTGCCCCCCGACTGGAAGTCGAAATTGCCACTCAATGACAAGTCCATTGCCACGCGGAAGGCTAGTGAGAATGCCCTTGGAGCCCTTTTAACTCTGACCCCAGCTTTGGTAGGTGGTTCCGCAGACCTATCTCCCAGCAACCTCACACGCCCGGGTTCAGCCCAGATGGTTGACTTCCAAAAGGACACTCCGCATGGGCGCTACATCCGGTACGGTGTACGTGAGCATGCGATGTGCGCTGTCATGAACGGCATGCACGCTCACGGAGGCTTTGTTCCATATGGCGGCACCTTTCTGAATTTCATTGGCTATGCCCTGGGTGCTGTGCGCCTTGCCTCACTGGCTCACCATCATGTTGTGTACGTGGCTACTCATGATAGTATTGGTGTCGGGGAGGACGGCCCGACTCATCAACCGGTGGAACTGTTGGCACTGTTGCGTGCCACACCCAACTTATTGGTATTCCGCCCAAGTGACCAGACGGAGACAAGTGCAGCGTGGGCCCTGGCTCTGGAGAACACAAGGGGCCCGTCCATTCTCTGCTTGAGCAGGCAAAATACCGTGCCGCAGCCGACCTCTAAGCTGGAGGGTGTGGCGAAGGGAGCTTACATCCTGATCCCGGCAGAGAAGCCGCAGCTCATCATTGTTTCAAGCGGTTCGGAGGTTTCAATTGCAGTTGATGCCGCGAAGGCCCTCAGTTCGGAAGTGCGCACCACCGTTGTGTCGATGCCTTGCCAGGAGTTATTTGAGCTGCAGCCAGTTGGATATCAGCAAAAAGTATTCCCTGAAGGCGTGCCTGTTATCTCCATTGAGCCGTTTGTTAGCACGGGTTGGGAAAGATATTCGCACTACCACATTGGTATGGAGGGCTTCGGTGCCTCTGCGCCAGCCGATCAACTGTACGAGTACTTCAACATCACCGTTAATCATGCCGTTGAGGTTGGCCGAAAGCTCGCCAAGAAGTACGTAGGGGGTACAGCGCCAGCGAAGCGGTCCCATTTGTGAGGTGGAGTGTTTGCCTTGTGAACGTGCCATGCACGCACGCCCATCAAAGTTCAATCTTGTTTTATATCGTCATACGTACGTATAAGTTGTTTTATTTATTTTTTAAAAATCCTAACGTCTACACGTTTTCCTTGCTTAATGGTTTGCTTTTGCCATGTTTTATCGACAATTATCTTCACCACCACCATCATTCCAGGGCTGGAAGGCTCTGTGTATGCGCACCCGGTTGCCACCCATTGGAGGGAACATATCTGTGGAATATGGGCGGCAAGACGCAAAACCAAGAAAACAGGAGAAGGGGAAAGATTATGATTCATGTGCTTGCTGTTACAACCAATATAATTACGATGGAAGCATCATTAAAGGGTGTAACTGGAAGAAACTGAGGAAGTGAACGAACTCAATTAAGAAAGGGGTAAACAATGTAGACATGGGCGGGGAAAGGGAGAGGAGCGAGGTTGTGTGCAATACATTTCGTTCGTTAGGCACACAAAACGATTCAGTTTATGTATTTTTTTTCTTCTTTTGATTTTGTTGATTTATTATCGAAGTACACCTTTGTTGCTTTCGCTTTTGACTATTATGCTAGCGCTGAGGAGTTAACTGAGCGTCACGAGTTTAGCGCCTATTAAACTGTCTATTTTTTCTGTTTAATTATA
>NW_027123819.1:20466-21024 GCF_001457755.1 Trypanosoma equiperdum
CCGCTTTTGACTATTATGCTAGTGCTGAGGAATTAACTGAGCGTCACGAGTTTAGCGCACATTAAACTGTCTATTTTTTCTGTTTAATTATATTTTTCATTTCTACTCTCCTTTCCTTCAGCCCCTGCACACACTCCTTTGGGGAGCAGTAGGGACGGAAAGGATTAGCGATGCGTTTTTTTTTTCCTTTTTTAATTCTCCAGGAAAACGGAGGAAACCGACTTCCATGTGTTCAAATGAATACATGAGGTTTGTGTAAACCAGAAGGAGGTACGTCCAGGTTTGCGGTTGCCTCTTACATCAATCTGTTCCACCACGGAATGCTGCTGCAGCCATCGCAGTAGTTAACTTTGCATGTTGTAATTGGCTGCAACCTCTTGTCGTATTTTCTCCCTTCCTCCCTTCCCTCTTTCTTTTTTCTTTTTTGTCTTTCCCTTTCGCCTCTTAACTTTATGCATTTGGCAATCGGTATTATCATCTTCCTTTAGCGCCGCACAATCAACCATATATGGTCGGCATTAAGTGTAGGAACCGCCGAAAGGCCCGTCGCGCACACTT
>NW_027124381.1:0-474 GCF_001457755.1 Trypanosoma equiperdum
GATTACTGTTGTGGTATTCTATCATATTTGCTCCCATATCGGATGAAAATACTATTATTATTATTTTTTTAGTTATATTAAATTCTTCATTTCCAACAATTCCAATAATTCCATACATTAGTTGTACTTACTTCCAGATTGCATTTGTTTTTATTGAGTTTAACTGTGGCAAGTTTATGATATCTCGCATTTCCAGTACTTGAGTTCCACACAATTCCTTCACTCGAGTGTATTGTGAGGCTGATACAATTGTACCAATGTTGATTGTGTATATTTTGTTTCCTAACATGTTGAATCTCTGGGAATAGAAGCAAGAGTGCTTGAGTATATATTACGTATTGCCTATTATATGTTATATATTTCTGTTATCTTTTCATTGAGCATTATGGGAATTATCATGTTTACTGCAGCTCGAGGTGAAAGATGCATTCCAGGTGACACCGTGATGCAGAGAGATGGGATTTAGTCGAATAT
>NW_027124381.1:484-577 GCF_001457755.1 Trypanosoma equiperdum
AGTGAAAGATGCATTTCAGGTTACACTGTGATGTGTAGAAGTGGGATCCAGTGAAATCTCTCATATGTTGTCCTTTCTTGTTTTCTACGGGGG
>NW_027124381.1:587-756 GCF_001457755.1 Trypanosoma equiperdum
AGAGAGACCAGAGACTCTCTTTTTGTCGTACTGCTACACTATTTGACGGTGTTTTACGATATACAGTAACTAATTATGAAGTGTGGCAAATCCTTTTGAATGTTGGTAGGAAATGCCAAACGATATAATGTCACCAAAAGTTCTCATATTTCATGGGGTGTGTCGTTAT
>NW_027124381.1:766-936 GCF_001457755.1 Trypanosoma equiperdum
GTGTAGTGCCATCACAAGTTTTCATATTTCATGGGGTGTGTCGTTATGTGGAATTGTAGTGAGAGATGCAGCCCGTTAATATTAATTGTGTGTTCTTGAGACTAATCGCATTACCGGCATTTCTCATCTCCAGAGTTGTGATGCTACTGCGTTTACTGAACCTTAATTGC
>NW_027124381.1:946-2208 GCF_001457755.1 Trypanosoma equiperdum
TTTTAACTTCATACAGGGGAAAGGGAATAACAACATGAGGTGATTTTATTTGATCAATGTGAGTTTGTGGCAGTAGGATGGAAGTGGTAGCGCATCTGATATGTGTTGTAGGTTGTGGGAAATAGAATCTAGGACGTGTGGGGATGAAACAGGCATTACTAGGGACAAAAGCAGTTAACTGAAATTAATGTAGGATATGCATATGCGTGTGATGATCAGAAAATGTGTGTTTATTCATTTCGTCTATCTATTCTGTGAAAGGCTTGCACTTGTGTGTGGATGGTGCTTTATTTGGTATTTGGATCACATATACATTCTTCTTGTTAAATTTTACTTTCAGTTTTATTTGTGTCCTGCCATTGTGCCGTGTGTCAATAGAGAAATAAATTCAGTGCTACTTCAAAGTAAGAAAAGAAACTGCCGTCACTATAATTAACTCTCACTGTTGCTATTATTTTGTTCGGTTTGTGTATATGCATTTGGTAACAAGGACAAGAAGGTTTTTGAAGGATATATAGTGCGCAGTGACAATATGAAAGAGTATGGGTCACTTATGTTGTTTTTGTTGTCGAGGGTAATATGGTTTTTGACTTTCACAGGAAGGGTGTTGGCCAAGAGCTGCACATTAAGGAATTATGAAGAGGGGGGAAATGAGGTCGCTGTCATTGGAAATGGCGCTTATTTTATGAGTGAAAATCATAAGTGGATGATATGCAACAGTAGCGGGAGGAGAGGACATGAAAATGCAGTTTTGTGGATGTGCGACGCCTCAAGTGAAGACCGTCCTGCAATGTTCATGAATAAATTCAATTGGAGTAGCGAAGTGAGCTCTTTAAGCATTTGTCAAGCGAAAGTGGGGGAGGAAGTGCAGAAAGTTAAAGAGAAAGAAGGTGATTTAAGGAGTAAAATTGAGAGAGAAGAGAGAGAACACGCGCGTCTTCAAGCTGAGAGTGTCGAAGCAGATCAAGGAAAGCAAGAGTGCCGGGACCAGGCAGAAAGAGTTGCAAACTCAGACACCACCATACGGAACCTTCAAAATGAAAGTGCACGGCTGAACAAACTAAGAGAAAAAGACACAGGAGAGTGCGAGAATAGAAAGCGCGACACGGAAAGGGAATACGACCGTAAACTGGAAAAAATGGACGAAGAAATAGAAAATGTTATGAAGGCAATAGAGCTGAAGGAACAACAGCTGGAAAAACTTGGAATTAATAGGTGTCCTGCATGTGACGCTGGGACTTGTTGGGATGATGTGCACATAA
>NW_027123649.1:0-5947 GCF_001457755.1 Trypanosoma equiperdum
ATATATATTTATTTATTTATTTATATTTATATATTTTTATATATTAATAAGGGAGTTTCATTATTTATTGTTGTTTTATTTGTTATTGTTGTTGTTGTTTTATGCGGAGGTGGAGGAAGGGAAATTTTTCCATTTAATAAAACACACACACACACACACAAAGGAAATGGGAATAAAACAAATCAAAACAAACAAACAAATTGGTTGTGGATGCAGCGATCAGTGAGTTGGTTTGTGGAATATATGGAAATGTGTAAGGAGAGGAATCCAAGGGAAATTTATAAACTCGTATAAATCGCATGTGTCCGCTTATTTATATATTTATGAACTCGTATTTATATTTGTGTTTTTATTCCTCTCTTTTTTAAACAGAACTTCCACATCTGCTCGTAACTTCTCGGGAAAAAATCTAAAAAAAAAAGTAAAAAAAGTAGAAGGGGCTCTTTTGTTTTTTTTTTGTTTGACTTAACACCTTCTGTTCCTCACTACCTTTATTTTTGTTTGATCAGTTTTTGACGGAGTAAAAAAAAGAAAAAGAAAACAAATGGAAGAAATTTTTTTCGTGTTCACGTTCGTTAAATAGTTTGTTATGTGTGTGTGTGTGTGTGTTGATGTTGTGTTTTCCATCTAACTTCCATCTTGCGCTCCAAAATCAATTTTTATTATTATCATGCTGCAATCAAAAGAAAGAAAAAGAGGAGGAAATGCTTTTGTTTTGTTGTAATTATCATAATTATTACCATTATTATCAGTATTTTTCGTTGTTGCCGTTGCCAGAAGTTGGTTGTGGATTTGTTGTTACGTTATTATTTGATTTAACGTAAAAAAAAAAATTCCCGCTTACACAAACACACACATATACGGGTGTTTAATCTCCTCATTTTTTTTTTCTGAGGGAGTTGTTTTTGCACAACCCCTCTTTTACGCTTCCACCGTATTAAAAAAAGAAAAAGAAAAAATTAAAGTTGAAGTTAATGCTAAAGTTGAAAAGGAGCCAATTGTTATTATATTTAAAAAATACATATTACTAGTATTATTATTATTATTAAAAGCAGGAAGTCACACACGTGTTTTATTGCGTGGGGAAAGTCATGAAGGAAGATAGGACGGTGTGTTTGTGTGTGTGTTTTTTTTTTTGGGGGGGAGGGAGAAGGTTGTATTTTAGACATGTGCATTTGTGATTTATATATAAACGAATTAATAGGCAAGAACTACTGACAACTCAAAATAAATTGAAGAATAATTAAGTATAAATAATATATATATATATATATGTTTATATTTCTTAATATTTGGGTAGTGGCAATACACACGCCTTAAAGGAATAAAGCAGAAAACAAAAAGAAGACATTTAACTCCACCTTTTTTTCTTTTTTCTTTTCCTTTCTTCCTTCTCTCTCTTTCGCTCCGTGATGGCCTACTCTCCCCGTAATTTGTGTATGTGCCTCTATAATAAATAAATGCAAATATATTTCCATTATTTCTGTTTCTCTCCACGCGTATGTTTGGCTATTTCATAAACTTCATACCTTTCTCTCTTAATTATCAGCAGGGCGCAACCTTCAGGATTGGTTTCGTTGTATGTTTTTTTTTTGTTATGTGGTTTTCCTTTTCATAACTTTGTTGTACATGTTGTAGATGAGATGCAAATGTGATTGAAGGATGTGAAGAAACACAGCGTTTGAACACACTTTCAAGTTTCTTTGTAATTCCATTTCCATTCTGCTTTTTAATAATTATTGTTATTCTAATAATTACTATTATTATCATTATCTGTGTATGTGTTTTTGCATGTTTTTGTTCGGGAATTTTCATACGGTTTCTTTTCTTTTTTTTTCTGATTTTAATTTATATATTTTTGATCCCCTTTTCTATACCGCTGATCTTTACGAGTGTCATCAGCGCCGCTGCATTGTTTTTTCCTATGCTTTTTCCTTTGTCAATGTGACCTTACGAATATAATAATAATAACAATATTAAAAATAATGATAAATTAAGTACATAACTTTGTTGTCACTTCTCTCGTTTTGCCTCTCCCCTCCCCTTTTGCGCTTCATTACCATGTTGCGTCAGTTTAATTTATTATATCATTTCTTTTTCGTTTTGCTTAATTTTTATTATGAAAAAAGGAAAAATTTTTCCTGATTTTGTAATGGCTTCTCCTCCCCTCTCTTCTTTTAACATCCGTCCAATCAATGCGAGGGGGAAAAAAGTATAAGCAAATATATAATGTATGCTTGTACACGAAAGGAAAAGAAAACACAATACCGCAGTTTTCAACATAATCCTCCACTTGTCTACATAAAACACAAGCACACACGTGCCGTTTCTCTCTATTTCTTTTTTTTCTTCTTTATTTATTTATATTATATTTTGTATCTTTATTGTACCCGAACCTTTACTTATTTCTGGCTTTAACTCATTTGTTTCATTATTCCTTTCTGTTTCTTTCTATCTTTCTTTTTTCCCCCTTTCAACTCCTCCTCCTACTCCTCCTGTTCTTCTTCATTTTCACCTTTATTTATCTATACCAAAACGGAGGCGGTTAATCAACTTTTTTTACACGTTTCATGTCATAAATATTTTTTAAAATATATATATATTTATTTTTGGGAGGGTGCAACTGCAGATGTTTTCCTCTTTTTTTGCTGTTTCCATTACACTTCACCATCACCTCCCTTTTTCCCACATCTTCTTTAAGTTATTGCCTTCACTTTTACCCTACACCCCGATGTTTTGGTTGTTGTTTAAAAAAAAATTAAAGTGTCTCCAAAAATAAAAAAAATTGTATTTCTCTTCTTCACTTCTCCTCTTTTTTTTAAAAAAATTACGCGCTTCTATTCTCACTGTCTGCTCGTCATTTTACTTTTTGCCCTGTTGTTCCCTCATTCATTATTATTATTACTGTTACTATTGCCATAAGGCCCAAAAAAAAATTGTGAGAGTAATTAACAAAAGGGGTAGTGGGAAACCTGCATTAGTGCCGAAGTCGTGTTATTATTTTTTTTTTAATTGAAAAAAAAAGTAGCAAACAAGCAAAACAAATATTTGTATCATATATATATATATATATATATATATTATTTATTTACATATAAGGGATAGAAAGAAGTAATTGCTTGGCTGGGGTTTGTGCTCCTTGAAGAAATTCATACAGCCACCATTTTCAAAGAGCCATAAAGTATTCCTTTACAAGCTAATAGAAATACCATAGAACGAGAAAGGAGGAAAAAAAGAAACACGCGAGATAAACTTTAGTTGCACGGTGTCAAATACAAGTGGCAAAAAGGGAAAAGAGAAAAAGAAAAAAGAAAATAGGCAGATATTTTTATTAAACAAGTATATATATATATATATATAACATTTACGTATTTTGGATACCAGATGGGCACACACATTATAGCGTATGACAGTGATGAAGAATTCACTCCCATTAATGTGTTGAGGAAAAGAAGAGCTGCTGCAGCCAAAGCAGCGGCTCTGGTGGCCAGACAAAACCGAAAGGCCACAGCAAAGGCACGGCAGAAGATTAGAGAACGCCTGGCGCAACTTGGTGGTGTATATGAAGAACTTTGCAATGGATTACTACCAACTCTCCTCCACCCGCCAACGGGCGCAGGACCGGTAATTGGCTGCAGTAAACCACTGCCACGCAGGCACACCGATGATGAAAACGAAACGGCATTGGTTATTAATTCAGTGAAGGAGCCGTGTGAAAATGAGATACCTTCAATAACGAGTGGCCCTACAACTCCATTTGCCGGTGCTGCCGCGGCAACACTTCAGTTATCACCCGCAGAGCAAATGGCAGCAACGATGTTAGCGATGGAAGCGGAAGGCGTCATGCCGGGAGGTGGTGGCGTCGCCGCGGTATTATTTTCCCCAAGTGAAATGTACGGTGATGTGGCGTATGGCGATGATGTGGAAATGGATGTTGGGGAGTCGGAATGTGGGCGTCCATTGGCAGCAGGGGCGGCGTTGCGGCAGTACAGTGAGAGGACACGTAATCGGATAGTACAATCCGGTAGCGATATGTTTCCGTGGTAGTTGCCGCTTATTTATTTGTTTATAATATTAGTTGCTGTCGTTGGTGGTGGTGCCTTCGCATTTTTTCTTGTTACTTCTTTTAGTGTGTCACCGAATAGCTGCTATATTTCAAGCATTTTTATGCTATTTGCGCGTGCTTCCTATTCAGTGTTTCATTATTATTATTATTTACCTGATGAATGTTTTCCCATTTTCTTCCTTTTTAATCTTCTGTGCGTGTTCGACCGACACTCCCTTTTGATCTGTACCTATATTTCTCCTTGGTGGTGTCATCTACTTTCACTATTTGAAACTGCTGTCGTTTTTGTCCGTACCGAAAGCCAAATGTTCGGTGTTTTTCCCGTTGTAAATCTCATATGATTTCACCTCTTATTCTTCACGACATTTTACCTCCCACCTCTCCTCTTTTGTTCGTACACATCTTTATCAATAGTCACACAAGCATACAAGAAATTTTATAAATTTGTATGCGAAGGTAACCATGGTGACGGGAATACGTATGCCGCAAACTCCGTACAATGTGCGTTGTTGTGCTTGTTAATATTGTGATTTATTATTATACCGTGAACCGCTACTTCTTTTCTTCTTTGGGCAGCATGTTACTAACTCGTATTCTGCTTCTGTTTGTTTGCTCAGTTGGTTTGCTGCTGTCATATCTGCCGTCCTTATACTTGCATTTTCTTGCTTTCCTGACTTTAAAAAACACCGTTATACGAACCGACTGGATGAAAGGCACCTAAAGGTTGAATCGCCTGCCCACGGTCAGCATTAAATTCGTTATTGAAGAGAAGTTACGTTGTTGTTATTGTTATTGGCATAAAATCTGCATGTTGGCGCTTCGTGCTGCCCTTGAGGCCAATAGCGGTCAGTTGTGTGGTGACAGTATTGTGCGAGCCTTATGCCAACTGACGGTACGTGACCTTGGGCAATACATATCGGCAGTACCTCCTTTTCCGCAGGAGGGCGGTAGTTCCACCGCACCATCATCTGTTGTGACCGCCTTTTCCCTTCACGACCTCCTTCATTTCCCCGGCCCCACGATTTGGAACAGTAGTTCCTTGGGTAAACGTCGTGTTGGTTGCGCTACCCTTTACGAAACGGATAGCGTTCACGTTAGTTGGTTTCTCATGTCCCCTGGAAGCATGTTGCCACTTCATGATCACTGTTTAATGGTTGTTTGGCAGCGCATGCTGTTCGGTAGTATTCGTGTTACGTCAATGGACTGGAGGGAAAAACCTCTAAGTGCCGAAGACACCATACGGAAGCAGCGTGAAGGTGGTGAAGCGGCTATTGTTTCTTCTTCTGTTGTTACTGCGCAGCGTGAACCCTGCGACCCTTCTTCAGTGACGTCTTTCGGGCCAACAGAGGGCGGTGTGCTGCATGAAATAGTGAATGAAAGTGACGGACCTGCACTTTTCTTGGACGTCATAGCACCTCCGTATCATAGCCCGCCAGATTTTTTCGACTGCGGCTACTATAAGGCATCCTTTAGCCACAGCGAAGTTGCCGGGGGGTTGCTCACTTGACGCCGTGTGCTTATGATTGTCCACCAATGGTCGAGTTTTTTCCGTTAGAGTCCCTGCGGCACGGAGCATAAATGGCACCTGCAGGTGTGTGTTCGCAGCTACATTCCAATCCCGGAAGGAGGTTGAGAAGGATGGTGTTGTGACACAAAAGGGACAGCACCAAAAAGACAACGCACGTGGAGACAAATTTCTAACCTGCACAGGTGGGTGTTGATGGTTTACGGTTAAGTTGCATAGTGGTGGTTCGGGGGGGGGGTCTGTTTTTCAGACCCAAGTGAGTGGTGAAAAGGACTGGGAGGCGCACAAAAGTTGCGAGTAACAAGGAGATACGTCAATCAGTTACTTTGATGAGTGTAGCGCTATATGTTTTTTTT
>NW_027123649.1:5962-8946 GCF_001457755.1 Trypanosoma equiperdum
TTATAAGAAGCTCTTTCTCCGGTGTATCGGACTGTGACTGCTAACCTGGCAGTTAATCTCTCACTCTTGTTGTTCATGCCTTGTAGTCGGTACAAAGATACATTTATACACACGTAAGGGTATTAGCCAGGAAAGGAAAAGATAGTAAAACATCAGGTATACACCGATAATGAATGGTCGTACACGGGTATTGTTTACTGCCGGGGTGCCAACACCTCCCAACTGTGCGCACAACGTTGTTATTTCCGGTGGAGGAATTGTAGGAGCCGCCGCAATGGCTGCACTTCAGAAACTCAGAGCGCGTTTTCTCGCAGAAAGTGTCGGAGCTGAAGGTTCCGTTTCACATAATGTGCACTCGAGGTGTTTGTCTCGACTCCTCCTTGCGGATCCCATGGCACGACCGCATTACGACGCGGCGAATATCATGCATAACCTACGCACTGTCAGTCTCACACCGGTATCGAGCAAGTTGTTGGATAACCTCGGCTCCTGGAAACGATTGCAAACGAAGCATGCCTATTATCGTATTGCCCTTCGGCACGAGCGCACGAATGGGCCAGTCGCTCCGGACCAATCCTCACAAGAGAAGTCCAGAAATTTTTTTGTGAATGGCCCTTTGGGTAACGGCACATCCACGGCGGAGCCGCTGCTCGAGTTCACGAACTTAGACAGCCCACTTGGGTTCATTTGTTACAATTCAGACATTAACACCACACTGCTTGATGTTGTCGAGGAACAAATGAAACAATATCAACAACCTTTGGGAAGTGACGGGTGTGGAGTTCAGGAGCAACCCACCGATTGCATTGAATTCGGCTCATCCTTGGGATCATATTCGCTTCCTCATCGTAATATCGTCGATGGTCCTGCAGGTCGGGCAATTCTGCGGAAGTCAGTGGGTGATCAGCCGGTTGAGTTTTCGCTGCTACTTGGCTGTGAAGGGCGTGGCGGTCACCTGCGCGAATCTCTCGGTTCAGCACTGGTGCAGCACGACTACGCGCAAACCGCCTTTGTTTGTACAGTTCAGTTGAAGCGGCCCGCGGATGGCAACGTTTGTTGCTTTCAAAACTTCTTCACGAATGGTGACATCATTGCGTTGTTACCAACGTCTGAAGACACTTCTAATATTGTCTTCTCCACAACGGCCGAGCATGCCCGCGAGCTAGCCGCTGCGAAGCAATCGCAACTTGTAGAAGAACTTAACCGATGCCTTCATGCATTTGCCCCACGCGACATCCCGCTTATCATCAGTGTCCCGGAAGTTGAACTGGGCGGCAAGACAGTACGCGCGCAGGGGATGTTTCCGGTAAGACTCAGCGTTGCTCTTCAACCCTTCGGCCCCCGTTGCCTTCTCCTCGGTGATGCCGCGCATGGGATTCATCCTTTTGCCGGACAAGGATTAAATTTGGGACTCTACGATGTCTGCGCACTGGTGGAAGTGCTGGAACGGGCGGTAAGAAGTGGCCAAGATATTGGTAGTGTCATCGCCGTGGGGCAACCATTTGCCGCTGCAATGATGTCCCACACTGGGATCATGATTACGGCAATGGAGAGTGTATTTGGGCTTCTCGCCACAATGCCTGGTTTGAGTTGTACTGGGATGAGTGTGTTGCAGAAGCTGCCACTGGTATCGTCATTGGGTAAACAATCTATCATTCATGTGGCATCAGGTGGCTTTTTCGCATCGCACCACCGGGAGTCATTTCTCCTTGCATAAAGCGTGTGAGCAATATCCTCCTACTTTTCCTCGCGTACACGCACCCCTGTGGTCTAATGAACTGAGGTGCATATATGTGTGCTGGAGAAAGTACATGATTGGTTTTCCGTTGGTGTTCTTGTTGTTTTTCGTTTTTGTCGTTGGCCACATAAATAGAGGATGTGACATTATGGCTTTCCTCTTGTTTTATTGGAAAGAAGAGTACATGGTTTATTCACCATAAATTGTGCGTTTTCCAGTGCGCGCGCATACGTACTCATTCGCTCCCACCAGCTTTCTGACCGTTTGGGTCTTTTTTTCTTCTTCTATTTTTACTTTTCATCCGCTTGCAACTGACACGTATCGACGGTGTCCTCTTTATATGATTTATTTCCCCCTCTTCACTTTTTTTCATCTCTGTTTAACACGCGCATACACGCCTCCGTGTAATTTCATTCACGTAAAACTGCTGTAAGAAGGGGTGGCGAGCCAGTTCATTTATCGTGAAGTAGTGTGCTTTGTAGTTAGTACGGTTGCTTTTTTCACTCTCGAGTTTATTCAAATTGTGCCTCATACATCATTGAACAACCGCTAAGTGCAACATGAAGCCCGCCACTATTCCACATGGCAAAAATGATGCGGAAGGGGCCGGGGCGAGGATGTACGAAGGAATGAATACACTTCAGAAGGAGGAGCTGAATGATTATTTAATCAGTCAAATGGGACCCGGAACTAAGTGGCATGATGAAATGTCGGATGTTGTTAACACCATCATACGGCAAAGGTCTATCAATGGTGAGCCGCTTGACGTGCATGATGTATTGAGTGAAGCACTGCCGCACTGCCAACTTGCCATCTCGCATGAAGTACGGGATGGATTGTTTCGTCGTATCGCAGGAATGTGCACCACAACAGATGTTTGAGTGCACATGTTTGTTAGTTTGTTTGCTTTTGGAACTCTTGTGGAAACGGGCAAACTGTGGAGCGGCGACGCGAAACCGCTCTTTCGTCACAGCGGAGTTGCCAATACCACCGGCGATGTTTCTCTTCCTCCCTTTTTTTTTCTTCTTTGGCTTGTCCTCCCCTTTGCATGCAACACCTCCTTTGCTTTCCATATTATTCTGTGCGCAGCAAACTCGTCGTTGTTGTTGCTCTTCTTCACTTTGCTCGAGCAAAATGCTGAAATGAGTGAGTGTTGGACCTTATAGAAGGCAAAAAGAATGAAAGGGAAAAGCACCTTTCGTGCACGTACGCCCATGCACTGAAATATATATATATATATATATAT